>NW_023416360.1:600000-810054 GCF_014108235.1 Myotis myotis
GGGCAAAGAGGTAATTAACAACTGCAGGCATTTGAACGCCAGCATAGATCCAAGGAAGCTTGTAAAACTTCCTTCTTCTTGATGTGTTAACTCTAATTTATGTGAATCCATTCAAATCTTTGATAATCATTTTTGTACATACTTCCTTTATCTCCTTGGGAGCCTGGAGCAGAATTTTCCAATGATTAGCATTTCTATTTTCAAAACTAAGCAGAAGCTGTAAGGCCCTGGGGACAAAGCAGGCTTAAACAAGATGGAGTCAGACAGACCAAGCTTTTCACTCTGTTAAAATTTTGGTGTGTTATGCCCTAGCCGGTTTGGCTCAGTGGCTAGAGCGTCAGCCTGCGGAATCAAGGGTTTCAGGTTCGATTCCGGTCAAGGGCATGTACCTTGGTTGCGGGCACATACCCAGTAGGGAGTGTGCAGAAGGCAGCTGATCGATGTTTCTCTCTCATCCATGTTTCTAAATCTCTATCCCTCTCCCTTCCTCTCTGTAAAAAATCAATAATATATATTTAAAAAAAATATTTTTTTGGTGTGTTATAAGTTCTTCATGTATACGGTGTTTGAGAATGACTCGTACTTAGATTTTTTAATAAAGAATAACTTTTCCTAAACAGTTATTTTGTTGGTGTGTTGATCACAAATCAGCTAGCTGGACAAGACGCCTAATGAGCCCATTAGTTAGGAGTCATCTTTATTGCGTGCAGGTTCAGAGCAGATTACTACCTTTATCAAATTCTGAACACCCAAAGGATGAAGCATTTTCTTTTTATATTCTTTTAGGTCCTTGTGTAAATTATTTTTACAGGCAATTTGTAATCTTGAGTATATATCATATCTAACAAACACCTGTCATACCTATACAGCCAATTTGTAATCTTGAGTACATATCTATATAGACACCTGTAATCTTGGATGAACAAACACTTGGCATGAGAATATGAGAATTATTATCAGTACTAGTAGCCCGGTGCACGAAATTCTTGCACTGGGGTGGGGGCGGGGGAAAGGAGCCCCTCAGTCTAGCCTGTACCCTCTCCAATCCGGGACCCCTCGGGGAATGTCCGATTGCTGGTTTGTGCCTGCATTTTTAACAGATTACAGCTCCGTTGTTGTTTCTTTCTTCTCATGCTTAAACGCATTGGAATTAGTAGGTATTCAAAGTGTGTATACATTTTGGGTGGATACCCTGTATATCTCTAGTCAGCGGTGAAAGGAAGCAAGGCAGATTTGGAACCCCCAGACAGGGACCCTCGCTCACTCCCCGCATGTCTCCCCCCTTCACTTTCCACCTTCGCGGGCAGCAGGAGAATCAATGTTTTCTCTCTAACTCGGAAAAGCACGTCCTGTCACCCGCTGCCTGGCAGAAGTGCGCTAGGCCCCAAGCGAACAAGGCTCAGTCAGGGCAGTCTTTGCTCATGGGCGCCAGCACCCAAAGTGCACATTCCTCCTCTGCAGTCGCCCCAACTATCCCACTGTTTCACTGAGAGAACGGAACTCCTCGCTGCCTCTGGGTTCTTAATCTTGAACGCTGACTGAAGGCACCTCAGCTAGGGCCACCCACTCCCACCAGGTGTGTCTGCACCTGCTCCTGCCTCAGCACCTGCATTAGCCCCACAGAGGTGATCTCGTCGCTGCACTGGCCTCTGCAGGAACAGGGCATCACCACTCTGCCCTCTCACTGTCATCTCACAGGCACCCACCCTCATCACCCAGAACACCCAGACTCTCCCCAAAGGACATGAGCATGTTGGAGGGGACGTGTGCACTTCCTGTGGGGGACTTAGGCATGCTGGGTTTGATGGAAGTGCTGCAGAGGGGCGGGAGGAACTTGTGCGCGCCTTGGTCTGCAACTGTTGAAAGCGCACGAGGGTGACAGTGTGCTGGGGGATGTTCGCATGCCAGGAAGGGAGGAGAGGATGTGTGCACCGGAGGCCTGTGGCTTCACAGATCCGCAAACCCCCGTGGCACAGCCAGGAGGGTGTCAATCTGGCCCGCCACGGAAGCTGTCCCTGCAATTGCATGCCTTCTGGGCCAGGAGGTGGGACTTGTGCAGCCACTCGGTGCTGATGTCCTGCGGGCGCTATTTCAGCTCAACCCTCAGGCTCTGCTTGGCGCGCTCACAGCTGCTACCGCAGCCATGTGGGGAGTACCAGCCGCCCTCCACCGACCTGTCTCCTCTGCCCAGAGGCTCTCAGCATGCTGCCCACAGGCCCAGAGCGGCCTGGTGGGGCAGGACGCCAGCGGGCACTGCTCACCTGCCTGGAGTGACCGGGGCTGGGCGGAAGCCAGGTGTCCCGCCCCACACTACCACTCCTTGCCTCCACATGCTGTGCACCAGCCTGGAGCGGCCAGGGCTGGGTGGAAGCCAGGCGTCCTACCGCTCCCAACCCCCGGCCGCTTCACCCCTGTGCATGCTGCCCACCGGCCTGGATGAGCCAGGGCGGGGCGGTGTGGGACGCCTGCCCCCAGCAGCTCGGTGCCTGTGCACATGCGTGCTGCCCACAGGTCCGCCATCTTTGTTGGGTTAATTTGCATATCACTCTGATCTAATGGTGGGCGTGGCTTGAGCGTAGGGAGGGATGGCTAATTTGCATGTTTCTCTTTTATTATTAGAGATCAGTGTATCAGCCCCTTTAAAATATATATTTTATTGATTTTTTACAGAGAGGAAGAGAGAGGGATAGAGAGTTAGAAACATCGATGAGAGAGAAACATCGATCAGCTGCCTCTTGCACACCTCCTACTGGGGATGTACCCGCAACCAAGGTACATGCCCTTGACCGGAATCGAACCTGGAACCTTTCAGTCCGAAGGCCTATGCTGTATCCACTGAGCCAAACCGGTTAGGGCATGTATCAGCCCCTTTAGATGGCTAGCTTGCAAGGCCAGTTAAATTTATCTTTTCTATTATTCAAGCTAAAAACAAAGCTATTTTACAGTGTAAAAACAACAGAGTTGACCTACAGAATAAGAGACTAAGAATAACAGAATAGTTCAAACAGCAGTTTTACCAAAGGAGGGACCACTATGCTTCAGGTGTACCACTTTATGAACTTATTATGAAATAGATCATTGTAATAGTGAAACTTCCAGTATATATCCATATTGATACACTTAAAATGTTTTATCTGTGACTACAGTCATGCTCTGCTTAAGGATCTGTTCAGTACATTTGTCCTTGCAAGAACATCAGAGTGCATGTACACAAATCTAGATGGTACAACCTACTACACACCTAGGCTACATGGTATAGCTTATTGTTCTTTAGGGGTAGAAAAATAATTTCCCTCTACCCTCCTGGGTTCTTGGCTCAAATACCCTGTAATAAAAGGTTAACAGGAGAAAAACAAAAGATTTAAATAGCATGTATATCTTCTATATACATGGTAGATACCTTGGAAAACTGAGTAACTTGCCAAAATTCAGCTGAAGGCCAGAGATGTTGGGGGTGGGGGCGGGGCGTCAGTTGTGGGAGCTTATCAGGAAAATCACAGCAAACAAAAGTAAAGTTGCTAAGTAGATTTACATAGTTACCTGCATTGATAAAAGTTTCTAATGCTAAGTTCTTCCTCTTCCTGACACCCTTACAAGTGGAGATTCCTCTTAAAATGTAAATGTGTTTTACAAAAAGCTAACTTCTTAGTTTTCAGAGCTTCTCCCATATCTGCTGTTTTCTGTGTTAATTGACAAATTCTCTTTCCCTACAATTCCTAGGCTACATGCTGTATACACAGCATGTTACTATACTAAACATTGTAGATAATTGTAAGGCAATGCTACTAAGCATAACTAGACAATCAGTGGGCCCATGCTGCCTTTCACTCCTTGAGCCAATTAAGCAGAGACAGGTTTGAATCATATATATGAGTCTTTATTCCAATACTTCCAGCAGTATGGGAGAGCAGCAGGGCAACCACAAAAATCTGTTCTGCAGCCCCCCCATAAGCCAGCTGCTTATATAGGGTAGGACAAGGATTACATGGAGAAGTAGGGATTACAGGCCTGGGAAAGTAGGAGGCTGGGGTGGGACTCCATTGTTTGGACAGCAAGGCTGTTAATCTTTCCATGATGATAGGCAATTCTTGAATGAGAATGGTTCCAAGGTTGACTCCCAGGGCCTGGGGGCATACAACTACCAGCCAGGTCAGAAAGTCCTTTCTTTAACCAACACAAGGCAGTCATGGTTAACAGAGCATGATTAATATTTCCCATAACCAGAGCTAGTCCCCAATATTCTATTTTTGCCCCTGACATAAGTACTTGTGTAATACATTGCCTTATGACCTTAGGGAACCTAAGGCATCATTAGCCTAGTCCATTGATGGTGAACCTATGACATGCGTATCAGAGGTGACACGTGAACTCATTTTTTTGGTTGATTTTTCTTTGTTAAATGGCATTTAAATATATAAAATAAATATGAAAAATATAAGTCTTTGTTTTACTATGGTTGCAAATATCAAAAAATTTCTATATGTGACACAGCACCAGAGTTAAGTTAGGGATTTTCAAAATGCTGACACACCGAGCTCAAAAGGTTCGCCATCACTGGCCTAGTCTATAGCAATTTTTCAGCTCCATTGTAATCTTAAGGGATCACCACCATATCTTCAGTCCATTGATCTTAATGTCATTATGCAATGTGTAATTGTTAAAACTTTAAAGTATACTAAAAAATATATTTGGAATTTCTTGATTTATATATTTTTTATAAATGTGGCAAATGGTTTTTTAAAAGCTCAATTTATTCTGAAAATCTTTTATTCTTTAGGATTATTTTCTTTTTCTTCCATGTTTGTTATTATGGATTTTTAAAAAGAAATACTTTGTCTCATTTTATTTGAGGACGTTCAAGATCCTTCAATATTTGTTACCTTTCCTTTGGAGGAAGACGAAAGTATATCTTTGGTTGCTTGGACAACTACTCCCTGGACTCTGCCTAGTAACCTTGCCCTCTGTGTTAATCCGGATATGCAGTATGTAAAGATTAAAGGTAAGTGTGAGCTTGGTGACTTATGATTAATATGGATATGATAATTGTTAACATTTTGGGAAAGAGTAAACATAACATTTTTTTGTGGAGTAAACAATCTGTAAAAGAGTTGTGTTGTTTTGTTTTCACTTCTAATGTGTTAAAGAACAATTCAGCCAACTAAAGTTGAAGGTCTAGTTGGCTTTTATAAGTGGGCAGCATCCCATCTAGCAAGTAGAAGGTTGCTGCTAAGGATAGTACAAAATGAAGCATTTTTATAGGAAGAGGGGTAGGGCAAGGAGCGCTGTTAGGGAAAGAAAAGAAAGGATTATTTTTACACCAGGACATCTGTTTGCTATGTGTGTATTTTTTGAGGAAGCTAATAGCAAAGGTTTTTGTTTGTTTGTTTGTTATTCAGATTGCCTCCTTTTCCTTTGGGGTGGATATGGTGAGAGTCTATGCCACAGATTACCTCATTGGTATTGACCAGAAAATTCCAGACTTGTTGATTAATGTTGTTTTTAGGAGAAGTTGAAACAATTAGATCAAATAATAAACCTGGGTTTGGTATCATGGGCTTTTAGCATGAGTGAGGCCATTTTGGCTCTGTGCTTTTCTCTTTGACAGATTAAAAATATAGCATACCAAAAAGCAAAATAGTGCAGATATACAAAGTAAAAATTCCTTTATAATTTTCTGATTTTAGCATACTTTTGCACATCATGCCCCCATTATAGATGAAGTATTGAAGGTTCAGAGAGCTGGCATCTCATCATTCCTAGGAATCTGATGTGTGTGGGTTGCTTGTTTTTTAATCTTCACAGAGCATGTGTTTAAAGAGCAGAAGGGCAAGGGAGAGAGAGAGCGAGGAAGAGAGAGAAATATTGATCAGTTGCCTCCCATATGCACCCGACTGGGGATGGAACCAACAAACTTTGGGTGTAAGGGACTACGCTCCCCCCAAATGAGCCACTCAGCTAAGGCTCTGATGTGTGTTTTTTATCTTTATTTTTATTTATTTTTTTAAATATATTTTTTATTGATTTTTTACAGAGGAAGGGAGAGGGATAGGAAGTTAGAAACATCGATGAGAGAGAAACATCGACCAGCTGCCTCCTGCACACCTCCTACTGGGGATATGCCCGCAACCAACGTATATGCCCTTGACCGGAATCGAACCTGGGACCCTTCAGTCCACAGGCCGACGCTCTATCCACCGAGCCAAACCGGTTTTGGCATGATATGTATTTTTTAAACACCACCAAGCAATTTACTCAATTCAGATACTAGCTGTCTGCAGTTAGATCCCAAAGGTTAAGGACTCGCTTGTATAAGATTGTCCCCACCACCAACCCCCACTTTAGACTCCAATTGCAAGTCTAGAATGTCACATATATTTCTGGCTAACCCAGGACCTCCTCCTTAGATGCTATTAATTTGCTGAAGCAGAACGCAGAGAAACATTGTACATACTAGATTACCAGTTTGTTACAAAAGAATATTTTAAAGGCTACTCATAAACAGCCAGATAAAGAAGTTCATAGGTGACGTCTAGAAGAGTCCCAAGCACAGCTTCCTTTCCCATGGAACTTGGGTGGGCTGCATGGCTCTCATCACTAGGAAAGTCTAAGAGTGGAAGAAAGAAGCCATGGAAAGAAAAGAAAAACTCAAGGCCAGAAAAAAAATTCCATTGCTCGCTTCGGCAGCACATATACTAAAATTGGAATGAAACAGATTAACATGGCCCCTGCGCAAGGATGACACGCAAATTCGTGAAGCGTTACATATTTTTTTTAAAAAAGAAAAGAAATTCCACCTTTCATGACAGCCAACTTGATCAAGAATAGCGTTTACTCGGGCAGGTCTGATACTCACGTGTGCTGTTTTTTTTAACTGGGAGAGATATCTTTGCTGTGGAGGCCTCCTGTGAGGAGCGGAGGGTCCCAGACTCCCAGCCCAGGTTTCCAGAATGGGAAGATGTGTCCCCATAACTCTGGGCTTTAAAAACTAGTGGGGACTGTGGCTGGGTGACCTGGAGGCTGCTGAAGACCCAGGCAGTCCCTCTTAAAGGGCCGGTGCACGAACTTACATGGACCTGTTTCCTCTGAGTCCGAGCCCTGGGGCAGCGGCTTGGAGGGATCCAGGGACATACATGGAGGAATTGAATTGTCTGACCTCAGAGCAAGAACTTGGGGGCAGCTTTCCCAGACAGGCATACTGGCAGGAGTCATTGTTCCTCTGCTGAAACGTGCCCTATCTCAGAGCTGGCAGCCATATCGAAGTTTTCTTCAGCCCTGCTCACACTGTTATTTCCTGACTCAGCCCTGGTGATTTCCAAAGACACCGCACATTCCAACTTGCAGCCCCACTCAAACTGTTTGCAGCAGCGTTTCCATATGAATGGCCTGTCCTGGCTCACACTTCAGACTTTCCCAAAATCTCTGAAGCCATAGTGAGACCCAGCACTAGCAGCCTGCCTTGCTTCACAATGGGCCTCTCCTGGGCACTTCAAGCCCAATACAAGTAGCAGCCATTTGCAAATCCCTCTGTAGATCCTGCCAGGTGGCCCCAGAGCCAGTGTGCCCAATGGCTACCTTCAGACCACACCAGATTACAGCTCTACACATCCATGAGCTACGTAGAATAGAGGATGCCTAGAATCAAATCAGCGATTTAGAATATGAGGAAGCAAAAGAGACCCAATCAGAAGAGCAAAAAGAAAAAAGAATCCAAAAATATGAAGATAGTATAAGAGCCTCTGGGACAACTTCAAGTGTACTAACATTCACATGGGGGTGCCAAAAGGAGAAGAGAGCTACCAAGATATTGAAAACTTATATTATGGGGGCTTGTGTTTGTGAGCTTCTTGGTTTGTTAATGTTAGGACTTTGACTCATTCACATATATTAACTTTGGTAGGAGAAAATAAAGATTAATTCACTTTAAATGGCTAGAGGTGCAATTAATGACAATTGAGCTGCCTGCTGCTTTTTATGCTTTGTCATGTATGTAGAAAGTAGTGTATGCTAGCCCTATCGGCAGTGCTGCTCTGAGTGCTGGGCACGCTGGTTCAGGTGACCTGCGGTGGCCTGTGGTAGAGCTGAGCTGAGGTTTGTCTTTAGAGTAAGCCACAATCTGGCTGTCACTGAAGTCCTCTTTTCCTGTTGCTCTTATAGATGTTGTCAGAGGAAAATCATTCATTTTAATGGAAGCCAGATTACCGGCCCTCTACAAATTGGAGAATGACTATGAGATCCTTGAAAGGTAAATATACAAATCCAAAGACACTTTATTACTCAAATGTTATATTTTTCAAGTTTAGCTTTAAGTATATTACCATTTTTAATACTAAGTACTTAAGTACTATTTTAAGTACTAGTCTGTTCGGTAACCTAAGGCAGTGGTGACTTCATGTGGGTGCAACCTAGTTTTGTTGATAATTTGAATCTAATTGTGCGTTTGCGTTCCTCTTTTTTTCCCTAGATTTCCAGGTGCCTCTCTCCAAGGCAAGAAATACAGGCCCCTGTTTGACTATTTTGTGAAGGTGAGCTTAGGGAGCTCTACCACAGTGCTCTCCACCAGCCTCTGTAGTATTGATCACTGGACCAATCTAATGGTAGCTGATGTGGGCTTCACATGGCCTGCTTGTTCTGCTCTTTCCATGAATGTGCTTGAAGCAGTCTACTTTAGTGTTAACAGGATTCAGTTCTGTTTGTATTGCCTTCTTGTATTAATAATCTTAAAAATACTTTTCTCAAATTGCATAAGAAGTCACATTTCATAAGATTCATTGTGTATATATTTATTGTTTATGGTCTGCATATTCCCAAGGAATATGAGGGATTGTTTTTGGCTATTTTATAAATTTAGGATAATGCTCAGAATAAAACTGTGTGTAAAAGTAAACAGAATTTATTTCCAATAAATGGATTAGGTGGGTCCTTTAAATCTAGGCACCACCGCAAAGCTCACACATTTAGTAACTTAGTCTCTTAGGAATCATAAAGGTGCTTTATGTGGTTTTCGTTTTCTGACAGAGAATTTGCAGCTATAGTTGCAAACCTAACCACCAACAAAACAACAAGGTCAGCAGGAATTAATCCTCATTTATAGGTCTTAGAACAAGCATGTCTTTTATTTAAACGAGGCATGCAGCCCGGTGGCCGCTGGTCATCCAATGATTTGACATGTTTGTCTTAGACTAAAATGATGAGCAACGCCCTCAGAACTGACCTAGCTTTGTATATTATGTAAGAAATATATTCAGCTTGGCATAGCATTAGCCATAAAAAAACTTGCATTGCGGCCCAGGATAAAACATTTGCTTATCTCTGTTTTCAATGCAGAGGTTGAGTTTGGTTAGTGCAGATGACCTCAGCCTTGTGGACTCTTTGCACAATATTGCCCACATGTGTCTTTCCTTGAGTGCTTCCCTGTGTTTTTGTCTCCTAACTAGGGGCCTTTTCCGCATTACTTGTTGCTGCTGGTGGTTATCCCTACGCTTTGCCTGGTCTGGTCCCTTCCTGTGAGCCTGTAGTTTCGTTTGCCAACACATTCCTTGCCGGGTGCTCTCCACTAGGCATGAGGCAGACCTGCTTCCTAGTCACATCCCCTAACATATCTTTTGCCTCAAACTGCTGTGGTTTCCCCCCGCCCCCTTTCTGCCTTCCTTTTCATTACATTCTCTTTTAAATTTGCTTCACCTTTCTGAAATGGCCTGTATGCTCGAATATAACCTACTCTTCAAGGCTGAACTTGGATGTCATCTACAAAACAGTGTTTTCTGAAGTGTCTCTTGGTTGTGTTCCTCGGAATAATGCCATTATTGCATCCTTTTCTCACGTATCTGAACATATTTCATGTGTTTTTGTCTTAAAACTCTTCCATTAGGTCAATGACTTCTCAACTTTCTGAATTACAGGCCCTATTGAGAGCCCGCGGAAAGCTGAGCCCTCTCAGAGAATGCACATGGACACTCTAGATAGGAGCTCTGGGTTCAGTCAGCGGAATACGCTCTCAGTACACAGATGATAAATAGGACCTGTCCGATTCACTCAGTTAGCTTCCTGACATTTCTGGGACCTCCTGTGAATTTTAGACAAAAGCTGCAAATTCCTTGAATTAGGACAGACTCACTTGCTATGTATCTAAAATACACATGCTCTGACCTCACTGGTTTGACTCTGGATAGAGCATCAGCCTGCGGACTCAAGGGTCCCAGGTTTAATTCCGGTCAAGGGCATGTACCTGGGTTGTGGGCACATCCCCAGTAGGGAGTGTGCAGGAGGCAGCTGACCAATGTTTCTCTCATCAATGTTTCTAACTCTCTATCCCTCTCCCTTCCTCTCAGTAAAAAATCAATAAAATATATTTTTAAAAAAATTAAAATAAAATACACATGCTCTGAAATATTAAATGGGAGCTGTGAGAGTATGTGGGGGCAGCACTCCAGTGCTCTGTCCTGACTGCTGGCCAGCCTCAGCAGGCCTTGATCCAGAGCCGCACCCAGAGAGATGGGAATGCAGTGAGGGGTTTCTTGGTATACAGGTATAAGTAGCAAAATACCTTTGTGTTCCCTATTCTTACATCTGATTCTGAGGACACCCATGTTCTCTCCATGTTTAAATCATTGAAGACACACCTCTCAGTACCTGTCACACCACACCATAAACATTTTCAGGTGAGTTAGGTTACAGCAATTGAAAGTCTATAGTTATTTGTCATGTTTATTTTTAAGCCAGTGCCAACAGATAAAGAGCTGTGATGCCCTTGTGCTGTATTTTGAACCAGAAGGCTTTGTTTCAGGTCCCAGCTTCATCATTGCTGGTGTGTGATTAGGCAGACCATTTCATCAACTTTGTTCTGGGTTCAACGTGAAATACAAATGCAACCAGAATATTTTTTTAAATATGTTTTATTGATTTTTTACAGAGAGGAAGGGAGAGGGAGAGGGATAGAGAGTTAGAAACATCGATGAGAGAGAAACATCGATTCAGCTGCCTCTTGCACACCTCCTACTGGGGATTTGCCCGCAACCCAGGTACATGCCCTTGACCAAAATCGAACCTGGGACCCTTCAGTCCGCAGGCCGACGTTCTATGCGCTGATCCAAACCAGCTAGGGCACAACCAGAATATTTTTAAAACATGGAAATACTAATACATTTTCATAGCAGTGTAGGTTTAATTGTGAAAATCATTTCTGAACGTACTTTTTGCAAATGCAGAAAGGTAAGAAAGCAAAGGGGTTTTATTTGGGCTAAAACAAAGGGCTTCTGAAAAGAAATACTAAGAGATGAAGGTAGAAAAAGTAAGTCTGTAGCTTTATATGTACTAACCTAACTTTATTGTTACAAATGAAGTCAAATTGGAAACATTTCCCCTCTGAGGGTAGAATGTCTGCAAATAGAACATAGAACTTGTAGCTCTTTACCTCCACCCCCATTTCTTTCAAGGTTTGCCTTTTACTGCTGAATAACTTGAGCTGGACTGGAAGGAGAAAGAGAAGCAAAGTGTATGCAGTGATTGAAAATACAGTTGACCCTTCAATAAGGCCCCGGTTCACTTATACATGTATTTTATTTAACCAACCATGAATAGATAACAGTTTTTTGCATTCCCAACTGCAAATTGAAAATACAGTTTTCAATTTATGGATGGTTGAATTCAAGAATGGGAAGGGCCAACTGTAGCATCAAAAGTTACACTCAGTTTTCCCCTGCATGGGGATTGGTGCCCCTAAGCCCTGCATTGTTCAAGGGTTAACTATGTACCAGGACGGGAATAATTTGAGGAGTGTGTTTTCTGAGACTGATAAACAGCATGCTGCGGGGAGGGGTTCAGTCCAGGAGAAATAATGAAAAGCCCCTTTTTGCACTAAAAAAGTTGGACATTTTTTTCTGCCACTTCAGATAATTATTAGGGATGAATTATTCATGTGATGTATAGAATTAGCATGTTTCTTTCCAGTATGAATTATTGCCATTTCCATCCCTGAAAATAATTTCATTTTAAAAGTTTTTCAGACTCTAAAAATGGTTATCATATTATGATCTGGTATTGTTTGATCATTTAATCTTGTCATCATTTCTTTTCCAGTGGAAAGAGCATGGTGCTTTTACAGTGCTTGTCGACAGTTATGTGAGGGAGGAAGAAGGCACTGGGGTGGTACATCAAGCTCCTTACTTCGGTGCTGTGAGTAGTATATATCTCACCAATGTTATAAGAAAGAAATGTCAGTGGTCACTGAGTTGTTGTTGTCTTGTGTATGTGTGTTTGCCTGTGTGCATGCATTTTTTGTGTTGGTTACCACTGTTGGATAACCACCAGTCAACCTCTTTGCAAGCTTATAAAACTTGTATCTGCAATGTCTTTTCACCCTGAGCTGATTTCTTAAAATGGTGGGCTAAGGACATTTGGTCTTCAAAGGCATGCTGTGTTTTGATTCATTCATATTTGATTTACATGACACTTTGCTCCTTTTTTCTTTTTTTAAATATATTTTATTGATTCTTTACAAAGAGGAAGAGAGAGGGATAGAGAGTTAGAAACACTGATGAGAGAGAAACATTGATCAGTTGCTTCCTGCACACTCTTCACTGGGTATGTGCCTGCAACCAAGGTACATGCCCTTGACCGGAATCGAACCTGGGACCCCTGAGTCCTCAGGCCGATGCTCTATCCACCGAGCCAAACCGGCCAGGGTGACACTTTGCTCTTTATGACGTGCAGTTCTGTGAGTTTTGATGAGGGCATGCAGTCACACAGTTACTTGATAAATCAAGGTTCCCATCACGTCTGCAGTGCTGTTCGCTAAATACTGCACATTCAGAAGGGAGAATTCGACCTCTCTTTTCAAGGTGGGAGAGTGTGCTGAATTTTAAATTTTGTCCAAAGTAATTTTTCTGAAAATGTAATCCTTTTTTCTTTAATTTTCTTTTTTTTTTAAATTAAATCTTTATTGTTCAGATTATTACATTTGTTCCTCTTTTTTCTTTTTTTTTTTTTAATATATTTTATTGATTTTTTACAGAGAGGAAGGGAGAGACATAGAGAGTCAGAAACATCGATGAGAGAGAAACATTGATCAGCTGCCTCCTGCACATCTCCTACGGGGGATGCGCCCGCAACCCAGGTACATGCCCTTGACCGGAATCGAACCTGGGACCCTTCAGTCCGCAAGCCGACGCTCTATCCACTGAACCAAACCGGTTTCGGCTTGTTCCTCTTTTTTCCCCCCCCATAACTCCCCTCCTCCCAGTTCCCGCCCCACCCTCCGCCCTCACTCCCCACCCACTGTCCTCATCCATAGGTGCACGATTTTTGTCCAGTCTCTTCCCGCATCTCCCACACCCCTTTCCCCCCCAAGAATAGTCAGTCCATTCCCGTTCTGTGTCCCTGATTCTATTATAATCACCAGTTCATTCTGTTCATCAGATTATTTATTCACTTGATTCTTAGATTCACTTGTTGATAGATGCATATTTGTTGTTCATAATTTGTATCTTTACCTTTTTCTTCCTCTTCCTCTTCTTAAAGGATACCTTTCAGCATTTCATATAATCCTGGTTTGGTGGTGATGAACTCCTTTAGCTTTTCCTTATCTGTGAAGCTCTTTATCTGACCTTCAATTCTGAATGATAGCTTTGCTGGATAAAGTAATCTTGGTTGTAGGTTCTTGGTATTCATCACTTTGACTATTTCTTGCCACTCCCTTCTGGCCTGCAAAGTTTCTGTTGAGAAATCAGCTGACAGTCGTATGGGTATTCCCTTGTAGGTAACTGGGTTTCTTTCTCTTGCTGCTTTTAAGATTCTCTCTTTGTCTTTTGCTCTAGACATTTTAATTATGATGTGTCTTGGTGTGGTCCTCTTTGGATTCCTTTTGTTTGGGGTTCTCTGCACTTCCTGGACCTGTAAGTCTATTTCTTTCACCTGTAAGTCTGTTTCTTTCACCTAGAACCTGTTCACTATTCAAATTGGGTAGGAGCTCTATTCATCTCCTGCCCCAACCACACCAAAATTACAACTAAACTTCAGAACCACCTAAAGTCTAGCTGGATGGGAGTCCTACAACTAGAGTAGAAGCTACACTCAGATCGTAGGAGAGGTGGAGGTGCAGGCCAGCTGGTCCCATTCCCCATGTGGCAGATAAAAATTGGGAAGGCTATCTCATCTGCAGAGGTCCCGACCTCAGGAGTTCTCAACCCCTTACCAGACCTCCCAGCCTCATAACTTCTGGCTGTGAAAACAAGCTGGAATTAAGGGAGGCTAAGGCAGCTAGACCCCCACCTATTACTCTTAAAGGGCCCATGCATGGACTTAGTCAGCCTCATTCTCTGATCTCCTGCACTGGGGCAGCAGTCTGAAAGACAGCAGAAACAAATGGGTCTGTCATCGGGGTGAGAGCTGTGGGGGCAGCTTTTTTCAAGACAGAGGTGCTGGCTGAGGCCAGTGTTCCTCTGATGAACCCTCCCGGCACAGAGCCTTGCAAGCATCATCTCTGAGACTCTGTCTCAGCCTGGCTATCACTGTTTCCCCAGGCCCCAGACCTGGTGATTTTCCAGGCCTACCCAAGTGGTTTCCAGTGGCTTATTCATACCAAAAGCCTATGTTGGCTCATGCTTAAGAATTCCCTAAAGTCTCTCAAAGCAGCATCTGACCTCAGTGTGCCCCATACCTCTCATGAAGTGGCCCCAAGCCCCGGCACTAGCAGTAGTTGGCCTTGGTTTCCAGCAACTTGACTTCACCTGGGCACATCTAAGCCCAGCACAAGTAGCAGCCAACTGCAGATAACCTTGTAGCTCATACTGGATGGTCCCAGGCAGAACACAGGTAGTGGCTGACCTTGGCCTGTACCTCCAGGGAAGCCCCAGAGCCAGCACACCCAGTGGACACCTTCAGACCACGTCAAAGCAACACCACTCAACCACCTCCACAAGCAACACACTCAAGGGGTAGACTCAGCAGACACCAGAGCCCCATTGAAGTAACTCCTGCTCTTTGGGGTGGTATCCTACACAGCTGATCCTACAGTAATTGGAGGTTATTGGTCTGTGGTCACAGCCAGTCTTTGCAGCTGATCAGCCTGGGGATAAATCCCTCCCGTTGACATGCCAACAGCAATCAAGGCTCAACTGTAAGAGGATGGTGGCACAGCCCCACAGTAGGAACAGGATACACCTCAAGGGCCCAGCCTGTGTGATAGGGGAAGCTGTGTTGCTGGATCCTACAGAACCCCTACTACATGAGGCCACTGTGCCAAGCTTGAGAGACATAGCAGCTCTATTTAACATATAGAAACAAACACAGGGAGATAGCCAAAAAAAAAGGCGACAAACATGTCCCAAAGGAAAGAGCATAACAAAACTTCAGAAAAAGAAGTAGACAAAGGAGTGACAAACAATCTATATATATAAGGATGCTCAGTGAACTTAGTAAGAACCTCATCAGCATAAAAAAGGACCAGTCAGAAGATGAGACCAACTGAAATGTAGAATAAGTAACGGGATCAACAATAAAGTCGATGAATCCCAGAATCAAATCAGTGATTTGGAATAGAAGGAAGCAAAAAACTTCCAATCAGAACAGCAAAAAGAAAACAATATAAAATTATGAAGATAGTGTAAGGAGAGTTGGACAATTTCAAGTGTATCAATGTTTGCTTCGTGGGGGTGCCGGAAGGAGAGAGAGCAAGAAATTGAAAACTTACTAAAAAAAAAAAAAATGACAGGAAACTTCCCTAATCTGGTGAAGGAAATACACATACAATTGCAGGAAGTGCAGTCTCAGACAAGATCAATGCAAGAGGCCCACACCAAGTCTCATCATAATTAAAACACAAAAGGTCAAAGACAGAATCTGAAAAGCAGCAAGAAAAAAGCAGTCAGTTAACTACAAGGGAGCTCTCATAGGACTGTCATCTGATTTCTCTGCAGAAACTCTGCAGGCCAGAGGGAGTGGCAAGAAATATTCAAAGTGATGAATAGCAAGAACCTACAACCAAGATTACTCTACCCAGCAAAGCTATCATTTACAATTAAAGAACAGATAAAAGAGCTTCATAGACAAGAAAAAGCTGAAGGAGTTCATCGCAACCAAACCAGTATTACATGAAATGTTAAAGGGTCTTTAAGAAAATGAAGGAAGTAAAAGAAAGAACTATGAACAATAAAATGGCAATAAATCCATATCAACAATTGAATCTAAAAAATCCAACAGGCAGAACAGAAACAGTCTTATAAACAGAGAACATTTTGTTGGTTGCCAGATGGGAGAGGGTCCTCCCATGGACCAAGAGGTCCCGGGTTCGATTCCTAGTCAGGGCACAGCCCGAATTGCAAGCTTGATCCTGTGTTGGGTGTGCAGGAGGGTGTGTCTCTCTCACTGATGTTTCTATCTCTCCCTCTCCCTTTCTCTCTGAAATCAATAAAAAACATTTTTAAAAAAATGTACAAATTGTTCATTACAGAATAGTCCTGGGCGTGTAAAGTACATCATAGGGAATATGTAGTCCATAATACTTCACCTGCATGGTGTCAGATGGGTGGGAGATTTGTCAGGACTTAGCTATGTAATGTCTCATCACTGAGGTGTCCACCTGATATTAATATAATAATTTACATTAGCTGTACATGACTATTTGTCATTTCCTGTAGTAATACTGTACCTTATATATCTGCCCTGAATGCCCGGCAGATTAATGTTATAGAAGATCAGATCTCTGAACTACAGCCTCTAAACGCCATTTGGTAGAGATCCTCTGAGAGCCCTCCCTTGTGGCAATTTGCCAGGTGAGACACTATGTGGCCTCTGCAGAGTCATACTTCTGAATGACCGTGACCTGTCTTTCTGGCTCCATTCGGGAATGCTGCTCTTAGCTAGTCAAGGTGGATGGGGCTCTACTAAATATTTCAAATTGCCGGGCTTCTGGGCTTCCTTTATGGGCAAGTACCCACATGTTTCATCACTAGGGAACCCCTCACAACACAGGGCCAGGTGGGAACACACTGGCTTTCCATCTTGTTTTGGAGTCAAACAGAATATGGTTTCTCCATCTAACCCTAAGACAATCCTTTTTAGGTTTGGGCAACATAACACAATAAAGACTGGAATCTGGAGCCAGGCTGTTTGGTTTTGAACGGGAGCATTGCTACAGCTTCCTCGTCTGTTCAGTGGAGATAGTTGCTGGTTTTTTTAAGGGGAACACCTGGTTAAACTGCGCCAGTCAGTCCTCTTCACAGTGGTGAAACTTAAACGAGCTAAGTAGTGAAATGTCAGAGCACTGTGTGATCCAGCGTTATATAAAAGTTTGCTCGAATTCACACTGCTCAAAATGTATTCCGGAAGCATTGTGGGTAATCTAGGTGAGCGATACTCAGTGTTGTGATCTCTCAGTTACCCCTCGACAGGGTGCAAATCCATATGCATACCAAGTATCATGCAGGACTAAATAGGTCATGCCTTACACCTGTAGGTGCTTCTGTTTTGGTGATAACATGTATGTGCATACATGTTGGTGTTATAAGTCAAGTTTAATTAGTTTTAATATACTTACTAGAGGCCCGTTGCAGGAAGATTCCTGCAAGAATAGGGCTTTGCTCCCGTCTCTGCCGTTCCTACCCTGCCCTTCTTTGCAGTTCCTACTCCTCCCATCTCTGCTGCTTCTCTCCCGCCTGTCTCTGCTACCTTGGCTCCGTTGCTTGGCTTCCTTCTACCGTGTCTTCAGTCTTCACTCCCAGCCGGTATTTGCAAATTAGCCGCCATCTTTTTTGGTGGTTAATTTGCATGTCTCTCTGATTAGCCAGTGGTGGGTGTTGCGAAGGTACGGTCAATTTGCATCGTTGTCTGTTATTAGATAGGATGTCATCTCACTTAGTGGATAGATACTCTCATATATGTAGGGGTCTGTGAAATAATGTCTGGTTAGACTAGGCTAGATGTTAATCCTCCGCAACTATAATGCTCTGTTAATCTCTGTGCAGTCTTTGAGTTAACTTTAGTTGAGAGGATAATTGCAGTTGATTAGAGGTATGTATGAGAATACAGAAAATTATTCCTGTAAACCTCCCTCATACTGGGCTCTGACTGGTGACTCATGAAGCAACTTTGTGACCTTGGGGTAGTCATTGCTGATTGAAAACTGCACTACCTCCTCATACACTTGAACTGTTTTATTCTTCTCTCCTTTCGCCCCAGGATGACTATCGGGTCTGTATGGACTTCAACATCATTCAGAAAGATTCTGTCCCTGTGTGCCCTGTGGATGCTTCAGGCTGTTTCACAGCGGAAGTGACAGATTTCATGGGACAGTATGTGAAGGTCTGTGACTGTAAGGCATAGAAAGGTCTCAGTTTCATCGGACTGTTTTTATTCATTAGTTTTTATCAAAAAGCTTCCACATCTTGGATTGTGTTTTTTTTTTTAGGAAGCTGCTTCTGTTTTGTTTTGCTTCAGTTCATAAAATCAGTACAGGTAGACGGATATTATCAGCTGCATTCGAGCATCTAGTATCTTTAGAGGAAGCAGGCTGTAATTTAAAGGAGTTGAGAAAAATAGGCTCTGTCTTGTGACTCATGAAGCAACGTTGTGACCTTGGAGTAGTCATTGCTGATTGAAAACTGCACTACCTTAATGATATAGCATGTATTTTAAAAGTGCGTGCAGTTACATGGTGGCTAAAGTATAGATGCATTATATATATAATACATTTGTTATTTGTGTCTTTTACTCATAGTAAAGGTATCCAAATACCAGATTTTAGTTATAAATACTCAATTATATTATGTTACTAAATACTGGAGGATATTTCAGTAGCTACATTTTAATTTTTTAACAGGATGCTGACAAAAATATCATCAGGATGCTGAAGGAACACGGCCGACTTCTTGTTGCCAGCACCTTCACTCATAGCTACCCTTTCTGCTGGAGGTGAGGAGGGGACTGTTTTAGCCAGAGCTTTGGATTTGTGCGTACACTTACGTTTGTGCCACTCCATCAGTTTGTGGTTTCTATCTCATTTGTATTCTTTAGAGCTTGTGTTTGGATACTGCCTTCTTGCTCCAAGGAGAATGTTATAAATGCATACAGTTATTTCTTTTCTCAGGAGTTGTGTTAGAAATACAGACACAGACAAGAAAGAAAACCTATTTCTTCCCTACTTACTTCTTGTTTTTTTTGTTTGTTTTTAAAACACATTTTTATGTATTTCAGAGAGGAAGGAAGAGAGAGAGGGAGAGAGATATAGGAACATTGATGATGAGAGAGAATCATTGATTGGCTGCCTCCTGCACACCACACCCTGGGGATCGAGCATGTGCCCTGACTGGGAATCGAACTGTGACCTCCTGGTTCATAGGTCGACACTCAACCACTGAGCCATGCTGACCGTTTCCTACTTATTTTTCTTGTGATCTTCTTTACAACTTATATAAAACACTTCACTCTGACATTTTTCAGTCCCCAGTATTGTGGATGTTTTTCCCCACACCAAACAATTCATTTCTCTGTGACACCAGCTGGGTGTCCTACAATTTAATTCAGTTCGACACCATCTATCTAGAGCAGGGGTTCTCAACCTGTGGGTCGCGACCCCTTTGGGGGTCGAACGACCCTTTCACAGGGGTCGCCTAAGACCATCGGAAAACACATATATAATTACATATTGTTTTTTGTGATTAGTCACTATTCTTTAATTATGTTCAATTTGTAACAATGAAAATATATCCTGCATATCAGATATTTACATTACGATTCATAACAGTAGCAAAATTACAGTTATAAAGTAGCAACGAAAATAATTTTATGGTTGGAGGTCACCACAACATGAGGAACTGTATTAAAGGGTCACGGCATTAGGAAGGTTGAGAACCACTGACCTAGAGGCATTATCAGGTCCCAAAGATTAATCCCTAATATACGGACTGGCTTTAGTTGAGAGGTTCCATCTAATCCCTCCATGGATGGGTTCAATTAATTTGCTAGTCAGGCTCAGAATTCCAGGAAACACATTTATTGAAGGATGCAGGTGAACAGCCTAATGGAGAGGTCTGGGAGGGTCCTGTGAGCATTATCATGTGTCCCATGGAGTTGGGGTGTGTCACCCTCCCATGGATGCATTTATCAACCTGAAAACCATTCAACCCCCGTACTTTTAAAATTTTAGGCTTCACCACAAAGTCATGATCAACCATTAGCTCTATTGTCAGCCCTTCTCCCTTCTCAGGAGGATGGAGACAGGGCTGGAATTCCAAGCTATCATGGCTTCATCTTTCCAGTGACCAGCCCCCATCCAAGGGCCCACACAGAAGCACCTCATTAGAAGAAAAGACACTCTTGTCACCCAGAAAATTAGAAGGGTTTCAGGAGCTCTTTGCCAGGATCCAGGGGCAAAGATATATGTGCATATTTTCTATCATCCTACAGGGACTAATATCTTCTGTGTTGGGGGTCACATTTCTTTAGAATGAGATACATCTCTAAAATTTTCTGATGGAATTAAGTGAGATGTATGTGATAATAAGTTTTAATACAAGATTATAAAGATTTGGGTGAAATGGAATCTTCCGTGGGTTAGGTTTAGGGTCAGGGTTATGGTTAGGGTTAGGGTTAATGTTATGTTCTCAGGCCTCATTTTTGCTGAGTGTGATACTGTTTTTTCAATGTTTTTATTAATTTGAGAGAGGAAGAGAGAGATAGAAACATTGATGAGAGAGAAACATTAATCAGTTGCTCCTGTAGGCTCCACAGGGGATGAAGCCCAAAACCAGGAACTGAATTCGTGACCTCTTAATACATGGTTTGATGCTCAACCACTGAACCACACAAGCTGAGTGAATGTGATATCTTTCCTGGACAGCTGTCACACAACAGGAGAACTCTATATTTTTTCTTGTATTCTTTTACTAGCTTGCCTTTCTTGGTTTTGTGGAGGGTGGTGACTAATACTGAGGATGTAGACATTACTTTTGCAGAAGGCCAAGTAGGTGATGGTGACATAAGTGAGACACTAAAAGTGGTTGTCCTGGGTGCCTGCACACCTTCTGACCAGCCACACCTCCATTTCTGCTTTCCTAGATCAGATACCCCCCTCATTTACAAAGCGGTGCCCAGCTGGTTTGTGCGGGTTGAGCACATGGTGGACCAGCTGATGAGGAACAATGACCTGTGTTACTGGTGAGCAGTAAGATGTGTGTCTTCAGAATGTTCTTTGTCATGCAGTTAGTAAGTATTGGTTTACACTCCCCCAAATCAATAATTTTAATAGCCATCATTTATTATATATTGTAGTAACATCTATTTTTATTTCTTTTTAGGAACACAAAACAATTTAAATGAGATATAACAAAGTACCATTTTTTTATTATAAGGCATATAGAGTATTTTTACTTTTTTTTAAAAAGCCAAATGGAAATGAGAAACTGCTGTTTATTCATTTCACAGAATGGGATGACTGAAAAACATCTGGCTGTACTCTCATTGTTCATTAGCCGTAAATAATAGTCATTTTCAGGGTAAACATTTGTTTTTGGATATATATCCACAAAAGCCATTTATGATGACAGTTGGCCCTTAAAAAACACTGGAGTTGGCGGCACGAATCTCTGCCTCATCAAAAATCCATGTGTAACAGTCGGCTCTCCACATCTGTGATTTCCCAGCCTTGGCGTTGACCCTAAACAACCGGGGTTTGAACTGCGTGGGTCACGTTAGAAAATTGGCATATAATTGGACTCCTGCTGTTCAAACACATGTTTAAGGATCAGCTGTACTACTTTTGATAGTTTTTGAGTTCCCAGACTGTGATGGTCTTGTTCAGGCTGGCTGCACTGAGGGGACAAAAGCTGTCAGCTAATATCCAGTCATTAAAAAAAGTGTTACTCAACTGTTACAAAAATGAAGTAAGACTGGATCTATATATAGCAAAAGTATGTTTTTCACTGAGAGTTTGGAGGGTAATCACTATTTTTTTACTCCCCATAAGAACTTAAAGACTGCATTTGATTTTGGAAGAATGGGGAGCATTTCAGGGTAGTTAAAGGAAGTGGCTATAGCTTTCTTTCTTTTTTTTCCAGCGAAGTGACTCTGATTTCTCAAGTAAAAGCTGTTCTTTCATTTTTATACCTCGAACGCTCTTTCGTTCTCCTAATGTGTGATTTGCTAGGTATGGAATATTCGTAGTCCGGGTGTCCTGTGGGAGGTGCCAGCCTATAAACTGCCATCTATGATACAGGACTAGGGGACCCTATTGGTCTTAAACTTGTTAAGTTTTTCTGCAAAGCTGAACCTCAAAGGATAGGTGCCATTTATCAATCTGAGACAATAAAAATTTGGGGGAGGAGTTGCTGATGGGAGTTCTGCCAGGTGAAGGTTATTACAGAGGAGGCATAGTACTAGTTAAGGCATTGAGGTGAGAAGCACGTTTAAGGAACTTACCTCATTGCTGGAGCCTAATGTACAATGTGCAGGTGAGCCTGGGGAGGCATCTACCAGCCAGCTACCAATACGCTACCTGTTCGGACTCTTATTTTCTAGGTGATTGGTTCCCACGCCAGTGAGTTACAATTAAATAAAGCGCTGTTGTGTGGGTGATCCAGAAACTAAATAGGAGCGGGGCCAGGCTAGCTAGCACGTGGTGACTGTTCAGAGGACTGTGGCCGTCCCCCAGGGGAGGCCACGGGAGGGAAGCCTGGGTGCGGTGATGTTTTCTACTAAAGAGCCATTTTCACTGGGATGAATTCACAGCAGGTGCTGCCACTGTGGGCCATCTGGTGCTGCCCATGCAGAAAACCACCTCTCAGGAGTGAGCTCAGCGTTTCCAGGGAGTCTGGTCCACAAAGCCTATGCAGGTGCCCTTCACAGATTTACTCAGTAATGTTCTTGGGTGATCTGGTGTCTGATCTGCTCATCCAGGGTCCCGGAGTTTGTGAGAGAAAAGCGGTTTGGAAATTGGCTGAAAGATGCACGAGACTGGGCAGTTTCCAGAAACAGATACTGGGGCACCCCTATCCCGCTGTGGGTCAGCGAGGACTTCGAGGAGGTGAGGCTGTGGCGCTTTCATGTGTTGATTTTTATTGAGGCCCTTTGTTCATTCGTTCCATCTGAATATGAGGTAGAAGAATATGGCTTCTTTCTTTTCTTTCTTTGCCCCTTATTTCATCTTTTTCTCATTCCTTCCTATAATAATGACATGAATAAGAATGTTTTTAGAGCTTTAACTTTATTTTGACTCTAATGCAATTTTTAACAATTTCCCTTTGTGTAAAAGTGAATGTAATTTCCATTTTTCTCAGGGAAGCCACACAGTAAGTTGTTTGTGTTGCTCATATCTCTGTTTCTTCTTGTGAGTTATTTATGAACAGAACAGATACTCTGCACTAAGTCATAGCATGTTAAGTCCAACTTATAGTGACGGAAAAGGAAGATTGAAAAAAAATTACCCAAGCATTCCAGACCTTTAACCTACAAAACCAAGTGATTGTATATGAGTTTAGGTCTATGTAAATGTTATATGTAGGACTTTAGATGTATTCCCTTGATGGGGCTTTCTGTCCATCACTGAAAGCTGAGAGCATTAGAGCCATCATGAGCCACAGCAGCCCAGGGACCTCAGTAAATTTCCAGTGTGGCTGAATCAAGGCTTTTCGGGACCAGTTAGGAAGGACGAAGAAAGAGACCAGGGTGCCTCCAGGTAGCGGAGAAGCCCCAGCAGCCCTGTCAGATGGCTTCCTTTGGGAGCGCCTCAGTGGGCCCATCTCAGCCTCCTTACCCGGACATAATTCCGACATCTTGCAGTAGGACTATTTTGACTCTGCACAATAATTTAGTTCTAGCTTTCACTTCAGAAGATTCCAGCTTAAAGAATCAAATTCAAGTGCCAGGAAGAAAATAAGATGCCTTAGCTTAGAGTAATAGTCTAGGCCAGGGGTGGGCAACCCCTGGCACGCGTGCCAAACATGGCACGCCAGTAACATTTGCTGGCACGCGAAACCCTCTCTTATAATCTTCCATTTACAATTTTTTTCTTAATATCGACTTTTTTATTTTTCAGATAAATTCAGTGTAGGTGCATCTTAGATAAATAATTTTACATAACATGTATACATTAAAAAATAAATGTATTTTTCATCATCATATACTGTGTTTTTGTCGCTCGAATGAATTTTATTATTTCTTCAAGATTCTTTACATACGTACACCTTAAGAGATATCAAGTAGGCGTAACACGTTCTCAACAAATTAGGGTTGGCACGCAGAAGAATTTTGAGTCAGAGATTTTGCTAGTTTTGGCACGCACTCACAAAAAGGCTGCCCACCCCTGGTCTAGGCATTTCACTTCTGCTGGTCATTTTTGCAGATTTGGACACAGTAAACCCTCAAAAAATGCTCGTTGAGATGATGGCTGTGAATGTTGAAAATCTCCATGTAGAGCCTCCTCTGATATGGGGTTGGTAGCAAGGAAGGGAAGTCTGCTCACTTCTTCAGAGAGTGACCTGTCTTTCCTGAGGGTTAGCCATTTTGGTGGTAAATGTCCTTAAGATGAGAGGCCTCTAAAACTAAATAGGAATGTTACAGAAATAAACCCTGTGATCTTTGCCTCTGCAGCACTCCTGCTTTTTAACTTTGTTTTGACAGATAGTATGCATTGGGTCAATGGCAGAACTTGAAGAACTGTCAGGAACAAAGGTCTCAGATCTCCACAGAGAGAGGTCAGTTTCTAAGTGTGTGATTCATGTCAGTTCTGTCATTCAGAGCTTTGGCTTAGCCCAGTGGTCGGCAAACTCATTAGTCAGCAGAGCCAATTATCAACAGTACAACGAGTGAAATTCCTTTTGAGAGCCAAATTTTTTAAACTTAAACTATCTAGGTAGGTACATTGTTACTAACTTAATTAGGGTACTCCTAAGCTGGCCTTTGCTAAAAACGTCCTCAATCTGATTAAGGTACGTTCGCTGAGGTCGACCCCTTCCAACTCTCCCATCCACACTCATCTTGTATACTTGTTTCGTCTATCTCCTTTCTGAAAACCGACTTCTGCGCATGGGCCACGAAGTTTTAATTGCACTGTACATGTGCGCCCACACGTGATATTTTGCGGAAGAACCACACTCAAGGGGCCAAAGAGAGCCGCATGTGGCTCGCAAGCTGCGGTTTGCCGACCATTGGTTTAGCCTATTAACACATTGCAGACCAGTAGTTTCATTGCTAGCTTCACCCAGTGGCCAGATAAGTTTCTATTGAACGAGCACAAAAAACTTTTTACATAAATGTTAAAGGCACGCTTTAAAATTAAATACTCATTGCATTTTGAAGTTATTTATTATTCTTACAAGCTAATCTATTTTTAAAGTATGATACTTTGTAAAACACTGTAATATGAAGCAAGAATTCTCGTGATCTGTCCGCAGTGTGTTAAGATGTGGTCTCTGTAGCAGATCCTAGAGCTGCATATAGAAATCAAACTCTGGTTTGCTGAATTACATTGTTGATAACTTGTGTCATAATGAGGAGGGGTGGCTTCGGTCCTTGCATTAGATGGCAGGGGCCTCTGGTATACAACCTTCTAGGTCAAGCATTCCTGATGCTCTCTGAAAGCCTGTGATAATTGCCAGTATTTCTGTTCGTATAAAGAGCTTTCAGGAAATTGTGTTTCCTACTGGCAATTAAACTGCAAGTTCTGTTGTGCTTAAAATTAATAGAAATGGCACGTTTTTGTTTATTAGCATTGACCATCTGACCATCCCTTCACGCTGTGGGAAGGGATTGCTGCGTCGCGTGTCTGAAGTGTTTGACTGTTGGTTTGAGAGTGGCAGCATGCCCTATGCTCAAGTTCATTATCCATTTGAAAATAAGAAGGAGTTTGAAGATGCATTTCCTGCAGACTTCATTGCTGAAGGCATTGATCAAACCAGAGGATGGTATGTTTTTTTGTTCTTCTAAGTGTTTTGTTGATTTCATTTTATTTAGCAGCTACTTTACTGAGCACCTGGTCTTTATCAGCTATGTGCAGGGAAGACTGTGTTAGGGAGAGAGGCTCTCCTGCCCTCTGCTCCTCATACCAAGCAACCCGTTAGTGTCTTGAATAGGTGTCTCTCCCATGGTAGGCTATAGTTTTAGAATTTGTTATTTCACTGACATCTTGGCGTATAGAGATTTGTTTCACTGGAAATGTGATAAAAAACAATGTGTGATGATCATAGCTTGTGTATTTCAAATCATTTACTCAAATGTGTAATGAGTATTTACTAGTACATACAGGATAAAGAGTGAGGTACTACAAATGCAAAAAGGGATGCTTGGAAATGTGCTTAGATGTTAGACTAGCTTTACAAAATTAACATTCAAAAAAATCTAGATTTTAAAAGATCATGGGGAGAGGATTTGAGTATTGGTTTTATCCGGTGCCTTATTTATTTATTCATTCATTTATTTATTTATTTATATTTTATTGATTTTTTACAGAGAGGAAAGGAGAGGGACAGAGAGTTAGAAACATCGATGAGAGAGAAACATCGATCAGCTGCCTCCTGCACATCTCCTACTGGGGATGTGCCCGCAACCCAGGTACATGCCCTTGACCGGAATCGAACCTGGGACCTTTCAGTCCGCAGGCCGACGCTCTATCCACTGAGCCAAACCGGTTTCGGCCGGTGCCTTATTTAAAGCCATACCTTTGCCCTCTTAATTATAAAAAAGTTACCTTCTTTTTGTGGATGATCTTGGTTGGCCCAGGTTCTAATTATATTTTCATTAATAATGGTTTTACAGGAGTTGTTTAAGGAATTTGGGTGTTGTTTTCTGCTTTTACAAATTGCAGGAGTCAATCACAAACTGATTAAATTCCAGCCTAATGTTTTGGGATGTGCTATTTTCAGCTTCCAATCCATTTATCTGTAGGAACAGTACTAGGCACAAACTCCTCTTCCCAGGGAGTTTCTCAGAGGAGTGGTGACATCTGGCAACTGTTAGCAGTCCTTAGTGAACGGGATGTCTTGTCAGGTGTTCATGTTAGCCATGGGGTCTGGTCTCCAACCTCATCAGTTTATGTCCTGGGATGTTCTCAAAATCAGATTAGAGGTGACAAGAGCCTCACTATCAGGACAGCTTACAGGGATGTGATGCAGTTCTTTTAGGGAATAAGCGAGCAAGCAAAATAAACGACATATTTGATATCTGACCAACAGAATAAAAACTGCCTCTGCTGCTGTCATCTATCTTTTGACTTTTGAGTGAGAGATATGTTGTTTTTGGCGGGGAGAGAGGTTTGTTTGTTTGTTTTTTGTCATAAGACTCTCATATGGCCCTGTGCTAGGTGATATCTCTTGATTTTCAGTTTTGTCTTTTGGGGAGGTCCTGAGAAACCATCCCTCTCTGACCTTCTCTGCCTTGTAGCTGTCCAACTGGCTTCCCGAGGAGAGTGATGGTGCTGTCCTCAACTGGGTCAACATCTGGCTCCAGGCCTTTATTCACTTTCAATAAAGCAATTCATTTTCTGATCAGGGGCTGCTCTGCAGTGGGTCCTATATGTAATTTTTTTCAGTGATCCTGACATGACTTAATAAGTCATCAGAATTAAGAACCTTTGCTTTATGTGGTTATCAAGAAGGATAACAGATCCAAAATAGAAATTCAGTTCAACAAGTAAACAGTTTTTCCCTATGCTGGGTTTCTTTTCCGGTTCTTGTTTTGTTTCTTAACTCTTTCTTTTTGACATTTTTTCCAGGTTTTACACTCTGCTGGTGCTGGCCACAGCTCTCTTCGGACAACCACCTTTCAGGAATGTGATTGCGAATGGGCTCGTCCTTGCAAGGCAGGTGCACTCCTGTGTAATGACAAGGTTCTCCATTCCCCTAACCTTCCTTTGTGAATAGAGGAATTCAGGAATGCCCCCCTCTGTTCCTACTATTTCTTCTCTGCTTTTTAAATTTTGCTGCTCTTTTCATCCCACTCCTTTCCTGTGCACTTGTCCGTCTTTTGCGTTCCGTCTCCCACCCACTTCCTCTGTCTTCGGAAGCAGGGCTGGGTTGAGAGCTCAGCCTAATGGAAGGGGAGGTCTTTTCTGGGATCTTCTAGTGATAAAATAATGTGTGTTTTTAGAACTTCATAAAGTTCTTTTGCTTATAGCTCATATTTAATCTGTACACTGGACCTTTAGTATAGATTTTTGTTGTCTTATTTTTAACATGAGGAAGTTATGGGTTATAGAGGTTTCTAGTATTGCATAGGAGTCTTATTCTTCTTTTCCCTGTACTTCCTCAAGTTAGTAAAAGTAAAACATAAATAAAATAAGAAACTATGAATGTTTACATAGGTGCCCAGCTTTATGTGCAGTGAGGGCGTGGCAGTAGGCCCTGTTGTGAGCTATTACACATCTTCACACACTTAATCCCCATAGCTCTTTTGACATTTGAGGAATTGAGGTTCAGGAAAATTAAGTAACTTGCCCAAGTCACACAATAAATAAGTGGTAAATTCAAGTACCCAGGCAGTCTGGCTGTACAGGCTATGCTTTTTCACATTTTCAGTTGAAATTTTTATTGAATTGTAGATTTGCGTGCAGTTGTGAAAAATAACAGAGGCCCCTTTTGAGTTTTCCCAGTTTCCTTTCCTTTGAACATCTCACGGTCCCTCTGTTGCCTTTTCATAACTACAGCCACATCCTCCTGCCCTTTCAGCCTCCTCCCCAACCCCTGGCAACCACTGATCTGTTCTCCATCTCTGAAATGGTATCATTGCAAGTCTGTTATGTAAATAGAATCCTACCATGTATAACTTTTTGGGATTGGCTTTTCTTGCTCAGTGTTACTCCCTGGAGGGTCCTGGGGGGCTTGTGTATCTGGTTCCTTCCTTTTCTTTGCTGAGCATGTGGGTGACCCAGAGTTTGACTCTTCACCTGCTCAAGTGAGTTGTTTCCAGTGTTTCTGACAATGAATAAAGCTGTCAAGTTTGTTGTAAGGTTTGTGTCACTATAGATTTTCACTTCTGTAGGGTAAATGCCTCATCTGTATATTTAACTGTTACACTATAATGTCTTCCTTCATCTCTCCTGAAGCTTCTCTGTTGATTCAACACAGTATTTAAAAAGAAGCTTACAGATACTGACAGACAGCTTTATTGTTGTACTTTAACATTGGCTGTATGCCCTTTGCATTTATGTGTTCCAGTTGAAAATAGCTGTAACCATATATAAAGATAAACTGTGACATTGACTTGTGTTTTTCAAGTGATGGCCAGAAAATGAGCAAACGAAAAAAGAATTATCCAGATCCACTTTCCATCATCCATAAATATGGTGCTGACGCCCTCAGGTAAAAGCCCATGCTTTGCCGTGTGTGTGTTTGTCGTCTTTTTTTTTTTTTTACATTTAATCAATTTATTTATTTATTTTTAATCCTCACCTGCAGATATTTTTCCATTGATTTTGAGAAAGAATGGAAGAGAGAGGGAGAGACTGAGAGAAACATCGATGTGAGAGAAATCATTGATTGGTTGCCTCCTGCAGGAGCCCTGACCAGGATCGGGGCCAGGGAGGAGCCTGCAGCCAAGGTACATGCCCTTGACCGGAATTGAACCCGGACCCTTTGGTCCGCAGGCTGATGCTTTATCCACTGAGCCAAACCAGTGAGGGTGTGTTTGTCATTTTTATGTAAGCATTTCTCATTCTGTTAGTCATGTTCCTTAGATGTGGTTTAGAATTTGCTTTTTAAAAAATGTATCTCTGCTCCAGGGGGGGCTACATTTGTATGATGTTGACTCAAACTCCCCAAACGGGTTTTTAAATAATGATGACATTTTCAAATCCAGAGATCATTGAGTGTTCAAATTAAAAGCCCCCCAGCCCTCTGCCCTGGCAGAGCACACACAGCTGCTCCTGGGGAGTCTTTGGTGCCTGCATTGTTCTGGGAGGAGGGCCTGGCCGATGCCTTTGGGCTCTGCTGCACCCACCACCAGTGGCCTGCACTGGGCTTACATCTCCTTTTATAATGTGCTTGGCCTCATGCATGTAACAGTAAGAGCTTTATCAGTTTTAAATAGACCACGAGAAGAGTATTCATAATTACCCCTTTTGTAGCAGAAATGCTAGTTTTGGTGTTGCCCTGTCAAAATGTCACATAATAATTGTTTACTGTCTACATTCATTTTCGGTATAATTTTTCTCTTCCAGATTGTATCTGATTAACTCCCCTGTGGTGAGAGCAGAAAACCTCCGCTTTAAGGAAGAAGGTGTTCGCGATGTTCTGAAGGACGTGCTGCTCCCTTGGTACAATGCCTATCGCTTCTTCATCCAGAATGTCCTGAGGCTGCAGAAGGTATGGACTGCTGTGCTGTGGTTGAGCTCTGCCTTCCCAGCTGTGTTGAGCTGGATTTGCACAGTCTCTGTGGTGTGGAGGGTCAGAGACACTTGGGAGGCCATCAGTAAAGTTATCCAGGGTCCTTCTTGCACCAGTAGCATGGGACTGGGGCTCCTTGGCAAGCTCACCTGTGCAGACAGCAGCCTCACCTGTAGAAGAGTTGCATTGGACATTCATTTAGTCAGCCAGTCCCACTCCCTTGTGGAACCAGTGTGGGTGGGCATGGCAGAGCCAGTGAAGGATCAGCTACTGTCTCAGAGTAAAGGCCCTCCATGGGTGCCTTTGGGCTGATCCTCTGAGTGAGAGAAATTCTCATTGGGGTCTTCGGACTTAATGATTGTGTTGAAAGTGCCTCCCGAGCAGTGTCCTGCTGCCCATGACATTCTTGGAGAAGCTGCCTCTCCTGCTCCATGACGCAGGCTCCTGTCTTAGCTTTCAGGACTCCATTGGGGTTAGGGCCCGGTACCACTGATCTTTTTACCTCCAGCATCTTACAAGTAGAATTGCTTGGTAAATTACTGTTGACTAAACATGGGATGTTATTCCTTCATGAGAAATTGGTTTGGGAAGCTGAGCTTTGAACATCACACTCCAGCAGTCCGGTCACTTGCTGCTTCTGCCTCTGGCTTGTCTAGGTCTGCTAATAAAGCTTCCCAGGGGACATTTTCCCCTGTGTTTGAGAAAGGCAGTCATTTTCCCCAGGTCCCTAGTGCTCCTGGCTTTTTGTTCCAACCACCTTGTTGGGCCCACAGTTCTTAGGCAGGGCCATTTTGCAGCCTCTGCTGATCTGGCGCCTGATCTGGGCATGGCAGCAAGACACGGGCTCTACAATCAGTGCTCATTTTCAATTTGTAGACAGTCATCCAGTGCTTGCAAATTTTACTGTTGTTCCTCCCTCAGATTTAAAGTAACTGTACCCTATAGTTACTGACAATATTTTGGAATGTTTCTCAATTCATAATCATTCTTTGGTGCAGAAGAATAATTTTTTTCCTAACTTCTCCTTCTCTCAAAAATGTAATTCACTAATTGAAGACTTAATATCCCAGGTTTAGAGCTTATCCTGAAAATATTACTGAAAATTAGAAATTTAGATTGCCAATGGGCCTGAATTGGGGGAGGCGGGGCGTGGTATTGGCTATTTCAGTTTCAGTGCTTTAAACAGCTCATTTCTTTACATTAATTTCCCCAAGCAAACAGAATATTTCAATAATTGTCAATTCCTAGGAGGAAGAAATGGAATTCCTCTACAATGAGAACACGGTTAAAGAAAGTGCCAATATTACAGACCAGTGGATCCTGTCCTTCATGCAGTCGCTCATTGCCTTCTTTGAGACCGAAATGGCAGGTGTGTCTCTCTTTGGCCCTCCTCCCAGGACTAAGGACTCTTAATCTTTATGATTGCCCTTTACATATTTAACTTTTTATTGATAAACAATGGAGATTTTATAGAAATTTTAAGAGATAAAGAACAGTAGATAGTTATTTCTTTCAACACTCAAATATAATTTTGTCAAGGGTAGTTGTAGAAGGTGCTATTCCAAGGCCTGGGGGATCATCTCTGAGGATGCCCAGTGGCTACATCCCTTCATAGGCTCAGTGCTGGGTGACTCTGTGCCTGTTTCCTCGTTTGGGAACCTCAGTTTCTTCCTGTGAAAAACACCTGGCTAGAGTTATTCTAAGGCTCTAATACAGATCATGTACTTCAAGTATCTGGTAGGTAGTAGGTATTCACTAAGTAATACATGTTAGTAGGTCTTTTATTTTTTTACTAGTGCTCCAGTGCATGGATTCGTGCACATTGAAAGGAAATTAATTAGAAGATGGCCAGTGGGGCGGGACTGGGCTAGACGGGCTGGACACACCCTGGAAGCCGACCTCCAGCAGTCCCTCCCTGGCCGACTGCACCTGAGGTGGCACCGCAGCTCAGAGGGAGTCTGCGGAATGAGTGGGGTCCCTCTGGCAGGTAGGGTCCCTCAGCCTGGCCTGCAAGGATTGGGTCTAAAGCAGCTCTCCGACATCTCCTGAGGGGTCCCAGATTGCAAGAGGGTGGTTCTCGGGTGATGTACCCTGGAATCATGCTACCTCTTTTCTGGTTCCAGGGTGCATTACCTGAGAACCCCACTGCCAAGTCACGGCGGCTCGGCAGCTCCTGCCTTGAGCGTCTGCCTGCTGGTGGTCAGTGCATGTCTTAGCTACCGGTTGTAGCGTCTGCCCCCTGATGGTCATTGCACATCATAGCTACTGGTAGGATGGTTGCTCAGCCTTTTATGTATATAGATTTTTTAAATTTCTATTTTCAAGTCTACTTTATTAAGTAAGTGTCCTGTTCAGTCTAGAAAAATTAGGAAATACAGCAAAGCAATAATGAAGTAGACATTTTCCTGTATTTGTTACCTACAGCAATGAATTTGGTTTTATACAGAGGTTGGGAAGTAGGTTATGATGGAACAACCGGAAGTCGGGGTGGAAAATTCTAGAAAGCATTAACTCAGATACCTGAGATGGGTGGGTCTGATGAAGTAGGTGGGCTTCCCAGTGCTGCACACCTTAGCGAGGTTGACCTGCCTCCCTCAGCACCTGTGGGTGCCAGGGGCTGCCATGCAGGTGCAGTGCTCATGGTTTCGAGGAGCAAAGCCACCTTTTGGTGCAGGCAGGGGCCTGCCGTCCTCAGCTGGTGCGTAGCTCCTACTGGAGTAGGTGCCTTTGATCCTGGCACAAAGGACAGTGAGCCCAGGAATTTCCACATGCTCACCAGTCATCTTGACGGACTATGTCCACCCCTTGAACGTAAGGATCATTATGATTGCCAAGCTGTTGGATAGAAGTGACAATAGAAATGAGTGTGGGAAGCAGACTCCTGAGTGGAGTTCACCAGGCTCCCAGGACATGGGCTTACAGCCACACTCACTTCCTCCTCCTGAGTGATGTGAGTGGGAGGGAAGCTGTGCTGGGGCTTATTGCTTGGGGCTCCTGCATCTTTATGCAACTGCCCTCCTGAAGAGTGTGCCCAGTCTGACTGGGTGTTAGAGGTTAGGCAGCTTGTGCACATCAGCTTAGTGGTAAGAAAGAGCCAGATGTGAGAGGCCAGGTGTGCTCCACACAGGCTGTGTGATGCAGCTTGTGCCCTCAGCTCCCTTGTCAACAGAGTCTGAAGTAGCATCCTTGAAGCGTGATGCTTTTATAGTGATTCCAGCGATAGTTGCTACTGCTTCTGTGTGCTCATTACCCATAGGCTTCGTCTCTCTAAGCTGAAACCTGAATATAGGAAGTAGGTTATGATGGCTTCCTGGAAGATGAAAAGTGTAATGAACACTAAGAATAACTTTGGCCTTTTTCTTTTCTTTTCTAATATTTTTTATTGACTTTAGAGAGGAAGGGAAAGGGAAAGAGAGAGACATCATTGATGAGAGAGAATCATTGATTGGCTGCCTCCTTCAAGCCCCCTACTGGGGATTGAGCCCACAACCTGAGCATGTGCCCCTGACCATAATCGAACTCAGGATTCTTCAGGCCACAGGCCGACACAGCAAGCATGTCAAACTCAAAGGCTACCACGGGCCAAGTAAACAAGGTTTAAGTGTATGTGGGCCACAAAAAAAGCTTCCATTTTCATAGAAACGTTGATTTATTTCCATAGAGACATCCTGAATACAAAGGGGTAAAATAAATTAGTCATCGTTATCACAAAATAACTGAACATTTTAATAATAATATTTTTTCTTGAACATTAATGTACCAGACACTGAATGACTGCACAAATTAATAAGCGTGACGCAACTAAACCTATTTTTCTTGTTCTCTGAAAGCTAAATATTTCTTGTTGCGCACCCCAAACAAGTCAGTTCAAGACTAATGACGTGGCCATTGGCTGCTAAAATATTCACTGCTGGTATTGGTGGAGAGAAATGGTGCACCTGCGCATAAGGTGCTTAAGGGAAGTGAATGCAACACAATTCCAGTAATCAGCCATTAGCGAACGTTGTAGTTTGTTATTAATAATTATGTAAAATAGGATATTGTAAAAATTAAGTTATGAAATTTTTATTAAAATGTTTCTTACATATGGTTAAATTGGTTGGGCCGCAGATATATTCTTTGTGGGTTGCATGCAGATCATGGGCTGAGAGTTTGACCTGCTTGCTTTACAGAGTAGGCCTCTGATCACAGACATCATCTGTCTGGGAATGTGCAAACAGCCAGGGACTGGACAGGGATGGGCCTGCAGCACCTCTTTCTGGTCTCTGTGAACCACCGCAGAGAGCAGTTCTGCCCTTGGCAATTTCTCACCATGTTGGCTTAGACCACCAGCATTATTAACAGTCACTGGTCATTAAAATAAATTGTGTTGTTTGAGCGACAGAGTTTCAGTGAAAGGGGATGTGAGTGGGAAAATCCCTAAAATAAGCCTGTGCCTCAAACAAGATGGGCTAAGACACCCTTCCTTTCCTGCTGGCCCTGGAGTTCCTCACAAGAGCCTTCCAGTCTTTCTAATGCTTTACAGAGCTTTTTGCCGTTCATTACCCCCTTTAGCTTTCCTTCTTTGACTGTAGGTATGTCATGGAGATAGTGTGGGTTCGGTTCCAGACCACCATAATGAAGCAAATGTCCAATAAAGAGAATTCTATCTGATAAAAGATGAAAAGGGTAATTAACCGTACCTCCACTACTCTTCCCATTGGCTAATCAGCGAGATATGCAAATTAACTGCCAACAAAGATGGCGGCCGGCAGCCACGCAGCTGAAGTGAGCAGGAGGTATGCTTGCTCCAGTGATGGAGGAAGCCAAGGTTCCCCACCTGCCGCGGCCTGCTCTAAGCTGTGAAAGCAACAGCTCCAAAAGCAACAAAGTTTTAATTATAGAAGCTAAACAAACCCCAAATACCTGCTTTCAGCCAGCCGCAGCCTCAGATCTGAGAGCGCCAGTCACAGCAACAGAGTTTTAATTATAGAAGGTAAATAAATCCCAGAATAAAAAAAAAAAAAAAAAAAAGGTGCGGCTAGAAGCTTCAGTTGCAGGCCAGCCTGAAAACGGCCCTCAGCCCCTCACTCAGACTGTCCAGGCACCCCAGTGGGGACCCCCACCCTGAAGGGGGTGTGGCCAGCCTGCAGACACCCATCAGCCCCTCATCCAGGCTGGCCAGGCACCCCAGCGGGACCCCCACCCTGATCCGGGACACCCTTCAGGGCAAACCAGCTGGCCCCCACCCATGCACCAGGCCTCTATCCTATATAGTAAAAGGGTAATATTCAAACTGACCCTAAAAGCAGAAAGACTGGGAATGACTGGTCACTATGACACACACTGACCACCAGAGGGCAGACACTCAATGCAGGAGCTGCCCTCTGGTGGTCAGTGAGCTCCCACATGGGGGAGCTCTGCTCAGCCACAAGCCAGGCTGATGGCTGCCAGTACAGCGGTGGTGGTGGGAGCCTCTCCCACCTCCTCAGCAGCACTAAGGATGTCTGACTGCAGCTTAGGGCTGTTCCCCGCTGCCAAGTGGACATCCCCCGAGGGCTGCTGGGCTGCCAGAGGGATGTCTGATTGCCAGCTTAGGCCCAATCCCCCGGGGAGCAGGCCTAAGCCAGCAGGTGGTCATCCCCCGAGGGGTCCCAGACTGCGAGAGGGCACAGGCCTGGCTGAGGGGGAACCCTCCCCCCACCCCCGGGCACAAATTTTTGTGCACTGGGTCTCTAGTATACAATAAAGCAAGTCACATGACTTTTTTGATTTCCGTTGAATATGTAAGTTGTACTTAATAGTATTAAGTATGCAATAGCATTGTGTCTAAAACAATGTCCACACCTTAATTTTAAAAACAGTTTACTAAAAAAAAAAAAAAAAAGAAAAAGAATAGTTTAATGCTTGTCGTGGCTGGTGGGGTTCAGTGGTTAGAGCATAGACCTGTACACAGAAGGGTCACAGGTTCAAATTTCAGTTAAGGGTATGTACCTGGTTTGAGGTTTACTCCCTGCCCCTGATTGGGGCACATGTAGCAGGTATCCAGTCGATGTCTCTCTCCTCCTCTCCCTCCTGCCTCCCTTCCACTCTCTAAAAAACAATGGGAAAAAATATACTTGGGTGAGGATTAACAGGAAAAAAAATTGCTGCTAAAAAATGTTAGCCATCATCTGAGCCTTCAGTAGGAGCCGTTTTACTGGTGTGGGTTCTTTCCTTTATTTATTTACTAGAGGCCCAGTGCACAAATTCGTGCATGGATGGGGTCCCTCTGGGTGGCCTGTGAGGATCTTGCCGAAACCCACAGTCCAACCCTGCCTACAACTCCTACTTGCTGCTCCCGCTCATCCTGGCCCCACTGTGCCTGCCGCGGGCTTAACGCCCAATCATTCCCAATCAGAAGACTCTCACGCCGTCGCAGCAGCGCTCGCCAGCCATAAGCCCTGCATCTGGTGCCCTCCTGAGTGAAGTGGCCTGCAGGATTGGGCCAAAACTGTCTCTCTGACATCCCCCGAGGGGTCTCAGATTGCAAGAGGGCACAGGCCAGGCCAAAGGACCCCACTAGTGCATGATCAGGGCCAAGAAGGGACTGCAGGAGGGCCCTAGGGCATGTCCAACCTGTCTCGCTCAGTCCCGATTGGCTGGACCCCAGCAGCAAGCTAACCTACCCCTGGTGGTCAGTGCACGTCATAGCGAGCGGTTGAGCGGCCTTAACATATCATTAGCATATTACACTTTGATGGTTGAATGGTCGACCAGTCACAAAGACGACCAGACACTTAGCATATTAGGCTTTTCTTATATAGGATTTGTTGATTGATATTAGAGAGAGGATGGGGGAGAGAGAGAAACATTGATTTGTTGTTCCGTTTATTTATGCATTCTTTGTTTGATTCTTGTATGTGCCCTGACTGGGGATTGAACCCTCAACCTTGGCATATTGGGATGACACTGGAGCCAAATGAGCTACCTGGCCAGGGCTCTTTCCTTCATCTTGATGCCTGCTGAGTAATCAGGGTGGTGGTGGTGGCTGTGGCATTTTTTAAAATAGGCCAACAATGACTGAAGTTTGCTGCATCAGTTGACTTTTCCTTTCATGAACAGTTTCTCTATAGCATGGGTTGCTGTTTGATAGCATTTTACCCACAGTAGACATTCTTTCAAAATTAGAGTCAGTTTCAGACGCTGTTGCTGCTTCACCAACTAAGTTTATGTAATAGTCTAAATCAGCGGTTCTCAACCTGTGGGTTGCGACCCCTTTGACCAGGGGTCCTCAAACTACAGCCCGCGGGCCACATGCAAATACAAATATTGTATTTGTTCCCGTTTTGTTTTTTTACATCAAAATAAGATTTAAACTATAGTCTGGCCCTCCAACGGTCTGAGGGACAGTGAACTGGCCCCCTGTTTAAAAAGTTTGAGGACCCCTGCCTTTGACGGTTGAACAACCCTTTCACAGGGGTCACCTAAGACCATCCTGCATATCAGATAATCACATTACGATTCATAACAGTAGCAACATTACAGTTATGAAGTGGCAACGAAAATAATTTTATGGTTGGGTCAGAACATGAGGAACTGTATTTAAAGGGACAGAAGGTTGAGAACCACTGTTCTAAATCCTTTGTTGCCATTTCAACGGTCTCCACAGCATCTTCACCAGGAGTAATTGTGCGGCTCTTTCATTTGAGCACTTGGAGGCCATTGTAGTTTTATTAATTGCCTAATTTCAATGTTGTTGTATCTCAGGGACTGGAGAGGCCTGAGGAGCAGGAGAGAGATAGGGGAATGGCCAGTCAATAGAGCAATTGGAACACACAACACTTATCGATTAAGTTTGAAATGTTTTGTGGTAGTTCATGATACCCCAAAACAACAGTTGCAATAGTAACATCAACGACCACTGATCCAAGATTATCATAACAAGTGTAGTAATGAAATAGTTTGAAATATTGAAAGAATCATGACTGACACAAAGCAAGCAAATTATGTTGGAAAAATGGTGCCAATTAACTTCCAGGTTTGCCAGAAGCCTTCAGTTTGTATTTTAAAAAATCTGAAACATAATAAAACAAGTGCAGTAAAATGAGCTATGTTCCTATTTTGGTCTTCAGAAAGCCTATTCTATTTTACTCATGGTTCTTGCTAAGTTTCTCAGTGGCATCATGAAGGATAGCTTGGGCTTGTGGGTTCTCTGGTGGGGCTGGGCTGTGTGTTATATGATGTTGAGCAGCAAGTATCACTGGGCTTCCTTTGCCAGATGCGTGGAGCACCCATATGCTCAGTTATGACAAGGATGTCTCCAGGCATTGCCAGTGTCCCCTGTGGAACAGAGTTGCTCCGGTTGAGAAACTGTGTGTCAGTCTTAGTTGACATACAGAGCAGCACAGTGAAGGAAGTTGGGCCTGTGTGGTGCTCTAGCATTGTACAGCTCCAGGTAAACGTGCCTGCTGCGTCGTGTGATGGGCAGTGTTGGCCTCTTGGCCACATATACAGGATATCCATTTTTCTCACTGACAGTGGCTCACAGGGCAGTTGTGTGCACCACAAGATAGTTTACGGTCATTGAGTATGCCCTCAGTGCAGGAGCCAGTGTGATTGCTTCCCTTTGGTTCATTCTGTCTCAACAAGCATGGGGACCCTTGGATGACAGGGCTACTCGTTCTTTCCTTGTGTCCACTCCTTCCCCAAGCACCCCAAATGCTTAGTCTATTCTCAGTTCCTGATTGATTGATCTTGCTTTTAGCTTATAGGCTCTATACTGTGGTGCCCCGCCTGGTCAAGTTTGTCGATGTTCTGACCAATTGGTATGTCAGGATGAACCGCCGAAGATTAAAGGTAAGTCCAGGCTGTTCTTCAGAAGAGCAGAAAGTGTAGGAAGTGTGAAAATAAGTACAGCCCAATGCCGTAATGTTTTGAAGCAATTTTTTTCTTTTTAGGTTGCATATTAACTCTATTTATTGCCATTTGATGGCTAGGGACCTGTAAGTTTTAAAAGTCATGGTGCATATTTTTAGAACACAATTATGGACATGCCATATTGGAGGGAGGCTCAGGACCACATAGGAGTAAACTAAGCATACCTCTTAAAACCCAAAACAAGTTATGCAAATATTTTCAAATGTCATATACAACTGTGATCTCCAGAGGAACTCTGAGCTATAGAGGGTCAGTTATTGATAAAACTCTTCCTTGAGCATGTTGGGGACTTTTTTTTTTTTTTTTTAAATATATTTTATTGATTTTTCACAGAGAGGAAGGGAGAGAGATAGAGAGTCAGAAACATCGATGAGAGAGAAACATCGATCAGCTGCCTCCTGCACATCTCCCACTGGGGATGTGCCCGCAACCCAGGTACATGCCCTTGACCGGAATCGAACCTGGGACCTTTCAGTCCGCAGGCCGACGCTCTATCCACTGAGCCAAACCGGTTTCGGCCATGTTGGGGACTTTTAATGAATGAATAAGTCCTGTCTCAAGACTTAAGCCATGCATAAACAATCTTCTATCTGCACTAATAAAAGACAAACATGCAAATTGACTGTACCTTCACTATGCCTTAAGCCATACCCACCAGCCAGTCAAAGTGACTATATGCAAATTAACCCAACCAAGATGGCGGCTGGCAGCCACAGAGCTGGAGCAAGCAGGAGGCTTGGTTGCCCTGATGATGGAGGAAGCCAAGCTTCCCACCTGCCACGGCCGGCTCTGAGCTCCACTCAAGGCAACAAAGTTTCAATTATAGAAGGTAAATAAACCCCAGATACCTGCTTTCAGCAGGCCGTGGCCACGGAGCTGGAGTGAGCAGGAGGCTTCCCTCCCACCTGCCCTAGCTAGCTCTAAGCTCCTCTCAAGGCTACAACGTTTCAATTATAGAAGGTAAATATATCGCAGAATAAAAGAAAAAAAGGAGAGGCTGGGAGCTTCCATCACCGGGGGGCTTGGCCAGCCTGAAAATGACCTCAGCCCCTCACCCAGACTGGCCAGGCACCCCAGTGGGGACCTCCCACCCTAAAGGGGGTATAGCCAGCCTGAAAACCGCCATCAGCCCCTCACCCAGGCTGGCCAGGCACCCCAGTGGGGACCCCCACCCTGAAGGGGGTGTGGCCAGCCTGCAGACACCCATCAGCCCCTCACCCAGGCTGGCCAGGCACCCCAGCGGGACCCCCACCCTGATCCGGGACACCCTTCAGGGCAAACCAGCTGGCCCCCACCCATGCACCAGGCCTCTATCCTATATAGTAAAAGGGTAATATTCAAACTGACCCTAACAGCAGAAAGACTGGGAATGACTGGTCACAATGACACACACTGACCATCAGGGGGCAGACGCTCAATGCAGGAGCTGCCCGCTGGTGGTCAGTGCGCTCCCACAGGGGGAGCTCTGCTCAGCCACAAGCCAGGCTGATGGCTGCCAGTACAGCGGTGGTGGTGGGAGCCTCTCCCGCCTCCTCCGCAGCGCTAAGGATGTCCGACTGCAGCTTAGGCCTGCTCCCCGCTCGCAAGTGGACATCCCCCGAGGGCTGCCGGGCTGCCAGAGGGATGTCTGATTGCCAGCTTGGGCCCGATCCCCCAGGGAGCGGCCTAAGCCAGCAGGTGGTCATCCTCCAAGGGGTCCCAGACTGCAAGAGGGCATAGGCTGGGCTGAGGGACACCCCCGATTGCACAAATTTTTGTGCACCAGGCCTCTAGTCTATATATATAAAAGCCTAGGCCACTATTCACCCAGTAGCTATGGCACACACTGACCACGGGGGGTAGATGCTCAACGCACAGGCATGGAAACATGGAACAGACTGATGAATCTCAGAGGGGAGGAGGATGAGGGTGGGAAGAGACTACCAAAGATCTTATATGCATACTAGAGGCCCAGGGCATGAATTTGTACACAGGTATAGTCCCTAGATCTGGCCTGTGGGGTTTGGGCCAAAACTGGGTCTCTGACATCCCCTGAGGGATCCCAGATTGCAAGAGGGCACAGGCCAGGCTGAGGGACCCCACCAGTGCATGAATTCGTGCACCGGGCCTCTAGTGATTATATAATACAGGACATACCCATACCAAAGGCCAGTTAGGTGCCTACCGCCCATCATTTTTGTTGTTTGTGGGTGTTCTGTTTTTTTAAATCCTCCATTGATATTTAGAGAGAGTGTAGGGAAGGGGAGAGAAAGAGAGAGAAACATCAATGTGAGTGTCACATTGACTGATTGCCTCTCGCACATGTGACCGGGTATCGAGCCTGCAACTGAGATTCATGCCCTTGACTGGAATTGAACCTGCAACCATTCAGTATGCTGGCCAGTGCTCTATCCACTGAGGCAATCTGGCTAGGGCTACCCATTAGCTTTTCCTTCAAATGTGTTGATGACAAAAGCCCAGAACAGAAGTAATTCATTTTTGTTAAAATGTGCACATGTATACATGTATGTCTTTATACACACAAAATCTACAAGGACATGCATTAAAATGTTTACAGTAATTTTTTCTGGGTAACATAATTATGGTTGAGTGTTCTTTTTTATCTTTGTTTTTTTAATAATGAATCAATATAATTATTTTTAAATACATAGTATATATGTTTTTTAAAAGTTACCTAAAAGTGCTTTAAATTTTTATGTTAACCCCTAGAGTGCCAGGGAGCGCGATCAAGCTACTCCTGTCTTTTGCCAAAAGTGCCAGGAGCGCTATTGTGCTCCTCCTGCAGTGTCCAGTTATAGGTCTGCTTTTATTAGTGATGATGATATTGCTAAATATGTCAATTCTTGCTGTGAAGATGACGATTTTGTGGAAGATACTGAATATGTAGCTTCATTTACTTGTGATTCACAATTTTTTTCCTAAACTGCTGTAAAATCAGCAAAAATGCCTTGGCAATTTTAGCATAGTTCCTAGGATATTGATTGGCACTCAAAGGGTTAACAACTACTTGTCCATGGTGTGGGAATCCCACTCTCAGATATCGGGTTCTCTTAACTCATCTTTACCTCACAGTTACAGAGCCCTTCTCCATTAGCTTGGCCTCAGGTGGTATGGGAGGGAGTAAGGGTCTCATCCTGGCTTTCTGTCCTGGCCCCAGATCATCTGTGCTAGTCACATCTCCTTGCTCTCTCTGTCCTGTCTGTACAATGTGTACTCCCTAGGGATTGTCTCTCTCTCTCTCTCTCTCTCTCTCTCTCTCTCTTTCTCTCTTTAGTTATGTGCTCCCTATGGATTGTCTCTCCTTTTTTAAAATACAGTTTTACTGATTTCAGAGAGGAAGGGAGAGGGAGAGATAGAAACATCAATGATGAGAGAGAATCATTGATCAGCTGCTTCCTGCACGCCTTCCACTGGGGATCGAGCCTGCAACCCAGGCATGTGCCCTGACTGAATCGAATCCAGGACCCTTCAGTCCACAGACCGATGCTCTATCCACTGAGCCAAACCAGCTAGGGCTGAATTGTCTCTTTTTAATAAATTTCTTACTTGGTTTTAACAGTTCAGTATGTGTTTCTTTTTTATTCACTAGGGCGAAAATGGGATGGAGGATTGTGTTACGGCCCTGGAAACCTTGTTCAGTGTTCTGCTTTCTCTGTGCAGACTGATGGTAAGATTCTTTGCCCCATTCTATAACTCGTCCTGTGGGCTGCTCACAGCGCCCTATTGCTTCATGTCCTCTGTCTGTATTCTGTATTTGGTCCACCGGAAATAGAAATTGAGTTTTAAAGCAACTTAAATCTCTAGTTCCTTTCAGAAATCTTATGTGTGTCAAGTAAGGACCAAGCAATAGTTTCAAAAGTTGGGTTTTGGGGTGATTTCAGGGGGAGGTTGATGGGGAGGTGAAAGGAGGGTTTAGGGGGGATAAATGGTGATGGGAAAATTAAATAAAGGTGGTGAAAAGTTAATACTGTAAAACAATTTGGATTTTTTTTTTCTTTTCACCACTGGCAGTATGTTTCAGGTCAAGGTTCTTGCATCTAGATTGAATTGCCAAAGTTCCCCTAAATATTGGACCTCTTCTTCACTGTCATTGTCACAGTGAAGCTCTTGAACTGACATCTCGCCAAACATATTACAGTTGTTTTACTTGACACATATTCCTACCAATTAAAATATTAATTAAATAACATACAGTATATTTGTACTTGTTTTAATTCCTCATATCCTATTTCGGCTACTCCAGTGGTCGGCAAACTCATTAGTCAACAGAGCCAATGATCAACAGTACAACGAGTGAAATTTCTTTTGAGAGCCAAATTTTTTAAACTTAAACTATCTAGGTAGGTACATTGTTATTAACTTAAGTAGGGTACTCTTAAACTGGCCTTTGCTAAAAACGTCCTCAATCTGATTAAGGTACATTCGCTGAGGTCGACCCCTTCCAACTCTCCCATCTACACTCATTTTGTATACTTGTTTCGTCTATCTCCTTTCCAAAAACTGACTTCTGCGCATGGGCCACGAAGTTTCTATTGCACTGTACATGCGCGCCCACATGTGATATTTTGCGGAAGAGCCACACTCAAGGGGCCAAAGAGCCTCATGTGGCTCGTGAGCCGCGGTTTGCCGACCACTGGGCTACTGCATTGTCAATTAGGTGCCTTCTGTATATTTCCTAAACATACACAGAATGAGAGTCTGCTTTGTATGAGGTCTCGTGCCTGGTTCCTCACATCTTTTCTCATTCATTTTTATCCTAAGAAGCAGGTTGTATTCCCCCAGGTTGCAGATGAGGTTCTGACTTTTGGGGACATTGAGTCCTTTTTATATTGACTTTGCTGGCACATGGTCAGTGACTCCTTTTTTTTGTTTGTTAATTAATTTACAGGGGTGACATTGGTTATTAAAATCATATAAGTTTCAAATGTACAATTCTATGACACATCATCTGTATATCGCACTGTGTGTCCACCACCCAGTCAGATCTTCTGTCACCATTTATTTGATACCCCTTTTCTCACCCCCTTCCCTGCAATAACAACTATACAGTTACCTGTGTCTGTGAGTTTTTGTTTGTTTGTTTTTCTTATTTGTTCATTTGTTGTTTTCAATTTTATATCCCAAGTATGAGTGAAATCATATGGTTTTTAGCTTTTTCTGTCTGACTTAATTTTGCTTCCATGATATTCTCAAGATCCATCCATGTTGTTGCAAATGACAGTGTTTCATCTTACAGCTGAGTAGTATTCCATTTTATATATGTACCACCTCTTCTTAATCCAGTCATTGATCAAAGGACACTTTAGTTGTTTTAATGTCTTGGCCACCATGAATCTGCTGCACAGAACCTAGGGATGCATATATCTTTGCAAATAAATGTTTTCAAATTTTTCCGCTAGATACCCAGAAGAGAGGTTGCTGATTATATGGTAACTCTATTCTTAACAAATTTGAAGAACCTCCGTACTGTTTCTGTTTTTCATATTTGCTGTAACAGTTTATATTCCCATCAACAATGAATGAGGATTCCTTTTTTTTCACAACCTCTCCAACACTTGTTGTTATTGCTTTCTTATTGATAATAACATTCTAACAAGTGTGAGGTGGTGACTCATTCTAGTTTTGATTTGCATTTTCCTAATAGCTGATGAAGTTGAGCATCTTTTCATATGTCTGTAGGCCAGTTCTATGTCTTCTTGGAAGAAGTGTCCAGGTTTTCTGTCCCTCTTGTAATTGGATTATTTCTTCAGTGTTGTGTTCTTGATATATTTTGGATATTAACTGCATGTCAGAGCTGTTGTTTGCAAATATTTTCACCATTCCTTTCTGTTTTTGTTGTTGTTGTTGTTCATGGTGTCTTGCTGTTCAGAAGTTTTTTAGTTTGATATAGTCCTATTCATTTATTTTTGCTTTTACTTCCCTTACCTTTGGAGTCAAATTCATAGAATTCTCCGTAAGACCAAGGTCCATAAAATTTAGTACCTAAGTTCTAAGATATATGGATAAACACTAATTTGCTTCTTTTGCATGTGGCTTTCTAAAGTCCCCAGCACCATTTATTAAAAAGTCTTTCTTTTTTCCATTGTATGTTTTGGCTCCTTTGTCAAAAATCATTTGCCCGCATACATGTGGGTTTGTTTCTGGACTCAGCTCTTAATTCTGTTTCCTTAAATTTTGTGTCTGTTTTTCTGCTAATACCATGCTGTTTTAATTATTGTTGCTTTGTGTAATTTGAAGTCGGGGAGTGTGATACCTTCAGTTTTGTTCTTTTTTCTCAGGATTGTTTTGGATGTTTGGGGTCTTTTGTGGTTCAATACAAATGTGATGATTTTGTGTTCTATTTCTTTTTTAAATGCCATGGGGGTTTTGATAGGCGATTGCATTAAATCTGTATATTGCTATGGATAATATGTCCATTGTAACTATGGTGATTCTTCCAATTCATAAATATGGAATACCTTTCCAATTTATTATGTCTTTTTCAAACTTTTTAAATAATATCTTGCAGTTTTCAGTGTACAGGTCCTTCACATCCTTTGTCCAGTTTATTCCCAAGTATTCTACTTCTGTTGCAATTACAAAAGGATTTTTTGTTATTGTTCATTTTTTAGTTTGTTTTTAAAATGTCATTGTTAGTATATAGGAAAGCAGATCAGTGTATTTTTGTTTATTAATTTTGTATCCTGCCACTTCCTGCATTTGTTCATTGTTTCTAATAGTTTTTTGGTGGTGTCTTTAGAGTTTTCTATATAAAGAACCATGTCATCTGCAAACGGTGGCACTTTCACTTCTTCATTCCCAAATTGAATGCCTTTTATTTCTTTCTCTTGCCTGATTACTCTGGCTAGGTCTTCCAGTACTATTTTATCCTAGAGGCCCAGTGAATGAAATTCGTGCACTTGGGTTCCCTCAGCCCTGCCTGTGCCCTCGCGCAGTCCGGGAGACCTCGGGGGATGTCCGATTGCCACAGAGGTGGGAGAGGCTCCCACCACCGCTGTTTCGCTTGCCAGCCGTGAGCCCGGCTTCTGGCCAAACGGTGCTCCCCCTGTAGGAACGCACTGACCACCAGGAGACAGCTCCTGCGTTGAGTGTCTGCCCCTGGTGGTCAGTGCGCATCATAGCGACTGGTCAATTTGTATATTAGCCTTTTATGCTTGTGGGATCGAGCCATAACTGGTTCTCCGACATCCTCCTAGGGGTCCCGGATTACGCGATGGTTCAGGCCAAGCCGAGGGACCCCACTGGTGCACTATCACGGCTGGGTAGGGACGCGGGAGGTTGGCCAGCCAGGGATGGATCACGGGAGGGGTCCAGGGTATATGCGGCCATCTCGCTCAGTCCTGGTTAGGCAGATCCCAGCAGCAAGCTAACCTACCACTCAGAGTGTCTGACCCTGGTGGTCAGTGCACATCATAGCGACTGCTCAACCAGTCGACTGTCTGCCCCCTGGTGGTCAGTGCACGTCATAGCAAGTGGTTGAGCGGCCTTAGCATATCATTACCATATTACTCTTTGTTTAAATGGATGACCGGACACTTAGCATATTAGGCTTTTATGCTAAGTGTCCAACTGGTCGCTGTGAAGCGCACTGACCACCAGAGGGTAGATGCTCAATGCACTGGCCATTTACAGAGAAATGGCACTGCGGACCTTGCGCCCACAAAGCAGCACGTGGCTTCCCCCAAGTGGGACACAGGCCCCACCACCACCCCAGAGCGACAGCCCACCAAATCGAAGCTGATGCTGCCGAGACCCCATGGCGCAAAATGCAGCCCACAACCCAGCTCAGCCTGGAAACAGTTGCTGTGGGCGCCAGGTAATGACATCACGTAGCAACGCCCGGCTTCCTCTCCCTAGTGATGACTAGCCTCCTTGCAGTTTTTTCAGCTCAGGAACATGGCTTACTTTATAGCCAGGTGCAAACATTTCACACTTTAAATGTCTGTGAAGCGTTTTCCTGAGCCTCATCTTGTTTGATCTTCACAGAAGTCCTGGAGTAGGTAGATAGGAGACTTGGTGGAATTCTATTTTCTTTTCATTAGCTGGAAAACAGAGATTTAGAAAGTTTAGAAACTTGACCCGACTGAAAAGAAATTAGAAATGATGGACCTTGGAAATGACTTCAGGTTTTCTCACTGTGCAGAATATAGTCAAACACTGCTGCAGTTAAATATTTTACCCTTTGTTCTCTCTATATGATCTACAATAATAATCTGCTTTGTGTTGATATTTACTGCTGTGTTGTTGACAATTACTTGAAAGAGAAGTTGGGGTGCTTCACTGGGCTGGAAAAAGTTTAGCAAAATCAGAAAGCAGGTCTAATTAAGCAAATTTATTCTGTATATATAAAAGGCTAAGTTGATTTGTGTATATTGAACCATCCTTGTACCCTGGAATGAACCCTTGATCATGGTGTATTATTTTTTAATGTACTATTGTATTCGATTTGCTAGTATTTTATTTAGGGTTTTTGCATCTGTACTCATCAGAGATATTGGTCTGTAATTTTATTTTTCTGTGTTATCCATGCCAGGTTTTGGTATCAGGGTTATGTTGGCCTTATAAAATGTATTAGGAAGTATTGGCTTTTCAGTTTTTCAGAAGAGTTTGAGCAGAATATGTATTAAATATTCTTTGAATTTTTGATAGACTTCACTGGTGAAGCTATCTGGTCCTGCACTTTTGGATTTTAGGAGGTTTATTTTGTTGTGGGGAGTTTAGTTTGGTTTATATTTTGTTTTGGTTTGTTTTTGTTAATCTTCACCCAAGATTTTTTTTTTACATTGATTTTTATTTTTTTAGAGAGAGTGGAAGGGAGTGGGAGAGAGTGAGAAACATCAATGTGAGAGAGACACATCAGTTGGTTGCCTCCTAAACGTGTCCTAATCAGGGTCCTGGATTGAGCCTACAACTGAAGTACATGCCCTTGGCAAGAATCAAACCCAGGACCCTTCAGTCTTTGGGCCAGTGCTCTACCCTGTGAGCCAAACTGGCTATGGCTTGTTTGTTCTTGTTTGTTCTTTTATGTTTTCATTGGGGTTTTTTTTGAATATTCAAACCTTTTGTTTATTTACTTACTTATTTTTTAATCTTTATTGTTGAGAGTATTACAGGTGTCCCGACCACCCTCTCCCCTCCTCCCTCTGAGATTCATCAGTCTGTTTCAGGATTCCATGCCTCTGTTTCCATATTATTCATCAGTTTATTTTGTTCATTAGATTCCTTGCATGTGTTACTTGTGTATGTGAAGTGTTGTAATACGGTGTGGTCTGAAGCTGTCCACTGAGTGCACTGGCAGGAGCTACAGAGTGATCTGCAGATGGCTGCTATTTGTATTGGGCTTGGAGGTGCCCAGGTGAGGCCCAGCTGTGAAGCAAGGCATGCTGCTGCTAATGCTGGGTCTTGGGCTTCTTATTAAGAGGTATGGAGCATGCTGATGCCAGCTTCTGCTTGTTTTAGCTATTTTAGGAAAGACTGAAGCCTGAGCAAGGACAGGCCATTCATATGGAGAAGCCACTACAAATAGCTTACGTGGGGCTGCAAATTGAGTGGGGCAGGGTTTTAGAACACCAGGGTGTAGCGAACAGTGTGAGCAAGGTTGATGGAGACAGATATGACACCTGTCAGTCAGCTCTGGGACGGGAGGGATTAGGAGGGAGGTCTCAGCATAGGAATGATGAACCCTTGTGAGCACTCCTTTCTGGGAGAAAGCGACATTCTAGTTCTTGCTCTGCTGCCAGACAATCCAGTTCCTTCCCATATGTCCCTGGATCCCCCCCAAGCCACTGCCCCAGCACTGGAGCTCAGAGGGAGCAAGTCTGAGTAAGTCTGTGTATCATCCCTTTAAGAGGAACTGCTGGTACTCCATGTCACTCAGCCTCAATCCCTGCTTGTTTTTATAGCCTGAAGTTATGGGGACTTCTCTTTCCAGCACTGGAACCCTGGACTGAGGGGTCTTGTGTGTGGCATGTGCTTTCTTATTTACTTCTCTAGTTGTAGGACTTCCATTCAGCCAGATTTCAACTGGGTCTGAATGATGGTTGTTCTGTATTTTAGTTATATATATGTATGTGTGTGTGTGTGTGTATAATCATTTTTATTTTTTTATCCCTTGTTTTGTTTTTTAATTTGTTTTTTATTGATTTCAGAGAAGGGAGAGGGAGAGAGAGATAGCAGCATCAATGATGAGAAAGAATCATTTATTGGCTGCCTCCTGCACACCCCCTAGTGGGGAGATTGGGCCCACAACCCGGACATGTGCCCTTGACCGGAATCGAACCCTTCAGTCCCCAGGCCAACACTCTAACTACTGAGCCACACCGGCTAGGGCTTTAGTTATAATTTTAATGTGGTTGTGGAAGGCAGCAAGTACTGGCATTTTCCTGCGTCACTATCTTGGTTCACTCTTTGAATAGTCTGTTTTTTATTGATTTTTTAGAGAGATAGAAACATGGCTGAGAGAGAAGCATCAATCAGCTGCCTCCTACACCCCCCTACTGGAGCTAGAGCCCACAATCCAGGCATGTCTCCTGATCAGGAATCAAACCGGGGACCTTTTGGTTCATGAGTCAGCGCTCAACCACTGAGCCACACCAGGAGATTTTTGATGGTTCTTTCAATTTCCTCACTGTTAGTCTATTTAGATTTTTCCAGTTCTATATGTCTGGGAAATTACTCATTTCTTTCAAGTTATTAAATTTGGTGGTCTATTTTAGTGTGATCCTCTGTGATGTCTGTGGTAACTTCTCTTTCATTTCTCATCTTGCTTATTTCTCTTTTTGTTCTGTAATGAGTGTAGCCAGAATTTGTCAATTTTATTAATCTTTTTATATAGAGGCAGCTCTTTGTTTCATTAATTTTTTGTGTAGTGTTTTAGTTCTCCACTTCATTTTATTCTGCTCTAATTTTTCTTTTCTTCCAGAACTTGGACTGCTTTTGTTCTTCTTTTTCTAGAACCTTAAGACCAATGTTGTTTACTTGGGGTTTTTCTGTCCTGTCTTGACATAGGATAGTCACTCTTCTTTTTGCAGAAATCCTCCAGGATGCTTTGGGTCCTGGCTGTACTCCACTGTGCTTCACAGGAAGGTCCTCTCTCCTAAGTCAAAATGAGGTCCTCTCTTTCGTAGTACATGCTTAGTTAACTCATGCCCACTTCTCTGCAGATATCTGTCTTTCTCGAAAAGGTTTACTTCCCATTTTCCACTCTGAGGTCAGCTAATGATGGTTGCATACGAATGACATGATGTTCTCTGCTCTGTCCTTAATAGGCCCCGTATACCCCTTTTCTTACTGAATTGATGTACCAGAATCTTAAGATGCTGATTGACCCTGTTTCTGTCCAGGACAAGGACACACTCAGCATCCACTACCTCATGCTGCCCCGTGTTCGGTAAGAATCTAATACGGCCCTGGCCAGTTACTTGGTGGTTAGAGCATAGGTCGACACACCAGAGGGTAATGGGTTTAATTCCTGGTCAAGGTCACGTATCTGGGTTCCAGGTTTGATCTTCGGCCCCTGTTGGGGTACGTGCAGGAGGCAACATCTCTCACATCAATGTTTCTCTGTCTCTCTCTGTCTCTCTCTCTCTCTCTCTCTCTCTCTCTCTCTCTCTCTCTCTCTCTCCACTTCCTCTCACTCCCTCCCTTACACTCCTTCCCTCTTCCATCATCATATCTCTAAAAAGCAAAGGGAAAAATATCCTTGGTTGAGGATTAACAACAAGAAAAAAACAAACAAACAAACAGAAGAATCAAATATATGTAAGCCTCACCGGGACCATGGGAAGGGAAGTTGCCAAAGATGCACTGGTGTGGGGGCCCTAGCTGGCCTCTTGGTTCCATGCCTCTCACCTGAGCTGCTCCTAAGGGTACAGAATAGGTAGAAATGGGGATGCTCAGTGTGAAACCACTTACAGCACTGCAGCACGTGTGCTGTGACCAGGTTGTTCAAGTCACCTAGGGGAGCTGCTGGGTACTGACCAGGAGACTCTAGCTTGCCGCCTACTTCTTGCCATGTACCCCCAGGGCCAGTGCACACTGTCCTTCCCCAAGTGCCTCACCAGTAGGCCTAGCCACACCATCATATCTTTAACCTGTCCCTCTTCCTTATGTAGGCATGCCTATTGTTTGGGATTTTTTCCTTTTCTTTTTTTTAAATACAATGTGATTTATTTATAAATGAGAACAAATTAACAATGAACACTTTCAGAAGTTGAAAAAGGACACCAACAGTACTAAATAAATAGGCTTTTAATTTTCTTCAAATTTGGAGTTTTAATTATACAAATATGAGTAGTCAATTATGTAACCTAAAAATATTTACGTATTAAACTATATTAATACTTTCAATAAACTGTACAAAAAGATAATGAGACAAACATGTGCATTTATAGAATTGCATGTCAGTCATGCCAGATCCCTGTGAGGGAATTCCCAACAGGCCCTCATTCGTCTGTGAGGACACAGAGTAATTCTTGTTTAGACATACACATTCATTTACTTGTCCAGCCTGGTCAGCCCTTCACTGCTTGATGGTTTCCTTCCGCTATGAATGTGCATGTCCAGTCGTCTGCTTCTTAGAGCAGACATTTACCTTCCTTATCCACCAGCCATTGGAGGAGGATTAGGCCACGCAGATGATTAATTCGACCCATTCTTCTGGGAGGATTTCCTGGGGGCCCTTTTCCATCATCATATCCGGAATCAGATGAGTTTCCGTAGCCTCTTCCCTTTTTCACATCTTGCTGAAGCAGAGTTTTGAAAAACAAAACCACGAATTCAGCTATTTCCCAGAAGAAATCTGTTATTAAAGATAATCTCCATGGGGACTGACTCCCGCTGTCCAACACTTGTCCGTTCACGATGTAGACCATCTTGATCCTCGTTCCCCTCCTCCCCGGGATTTTTTCCTTTAAATTTAATACCTTTTATTTCCCCCCTTCTTCTAATCAGAGAGGAATTGATTGACAAGAAAACAGAGAGTGCAGTATCTAGAATGCAGTCTGTGATTGAACTTGGGCGAGTGATTCGTGACCGCAAAACTATTCCAATAAAGGTTTGAAATTCTATTTACTTTACATTGCACAGACCTAAATAATTATGTCTTTGAGTATTTTCTTTGTATAGAGAGCTTCCAGCAATGGCAGTTTTTATTCATTTCTACAGTAAGGGTATGAATGACTTAATATAAGTTGAGCCTAGTTATTCTTTGAACCTGACATTAGATTAAAATATTTAACGTTCCATTTTTCTCTGGTTGTGAGGACTGGCTGCTTAGTGAACTGGTTCTTGTCTTTTCCTCCTAGTATCCTTTGAAAGAAATTGTCGTTATCCATCAAGATCCAGAAGCTCTCGGTGATATCAGATCTTTGGAGAAGTATATTATTGAGGTAAGGCATGTGATTTGTCCCTGGGTCTAAGCAGACTTCTTTCATTGAGGAGACTATTTTGATTAGGACTCTCCGATAAACTACACTTTGAGTGTATAATTTATCCTTTTTTATTTTTTATATACATAATTTAACTCTGAACATTTCCTTGCTGCTAAGAATCATCATCAATTTTCACATTGTTATTTTAATTCTCTATAAATTATGTCAAGGTTGTCCTTGCCGCTCAGTGGTTAGAGTATTGGCCTGTGCACCAAATGGTGATGGGTTCAATTCTCCATTCCAGGTCGAGGGCACATAACCTGGGTTGTGGGTTTACACCCCACCCCTGGTCAGGTTGTGTGTGGGAGGCAACCAGTTGATGTGTCTCTTGCATCAATGTTTCTCTCTCTCACCCTCCCTCTTCCTCCCTCCCACTCTCTGAAAAGTAATGGAAAAAAATATCCTAGGTAAGGATTCACACAAACACACAAAAAGATTTCAAGGTCAATTAATTTCCTTGCCTTAATTGGATCATTTATACCTTCATCCACTTCTCTTCCCTAAAGTACTTGCTGATAATTAACAAAAAAACTTGGTTCCTTCAGATTATCTATGTGACAAGTGAACATGCGGTTTGTAAACAGTTCAAGCTCTGACATAGTCCTTCATATCCCATTTGCTCCCTGCACTCTCACCCCTCCTAAGCCTGTTCACTAGGCTGTCTTCTGCCAGGGTTGTTCCTAGCATTTTATAGACCTCTTCACACAGTAAAGTGCATCTCAGGTTAGAACATACAGATGTACTTTCTTCGTATTGCAGCTGCATCATGTTCACTTTCTGGCTGTATCATAATTACTATCTCTCCTATCGTTGGAAATTTAGGTTTCCCATTACAAACAAAAGGTTTGTGTGTATCTTTGTGCCTGTGTCAGAGTATGGACCTTGGATAGATTGCCAGAAGGGAAGGTTTGAGGTCAAGAGTTTAACATATTGTCAGTTATCCTGCAAAAAGGTTTTATTCCATGATGATTTAAAAATAAATATATCGTATTGTAGAAAATCCTATATAATAAAAGCCTAATATGCTAAGTGTCCAGTTGTCCATTCAACCAATGAAAGCTTAATATGCTAATGATGTGCTAAGGCCACTCAATCACTCACTAAGACATGTACTGAACACCAGGGGGCAGACGCTCAATGCAGGAACTGCCCCCTGGTGATCAGTACGCTCCCACTGGGGGAGCGCTGCTCAGCCCGAAGCTGGGCTCAGGGCTGGAGAGTGCAGTGGTGGTGAGAGTGCCTCTGAGGCAGCGCTAAGGAGCAGGGAGCAGTCGGTCAGTAAGGAGCAAGGGCTCCCGGACTGCGAGAGGGCACAGGCCAGGCTGAGGGACCGGACCTCCCAGAGTGCACAAGTTTTCGTGCACTGGGCGTCTAGTATTATAATATTTACTAGGGGCCCAGTGCAGGAATTCATGCACCTTGAAAGGAACTGTGGGCCATGAGGCTGCAGTGGGCACAGGGGTAGGTCTCTGCCCACCCCCTGCGCCACTGCCTGATCCCTCCCGCCGCGGCCCCCCAGTCCCCTGTCTGAGGGCATACCCGCCCCTGCTGTCCCGCTCACACCTACTGACAGCACGGAGAGATTGGGGCCAATGCCAGCAGCAGGTGTGAGCGGTGCCTGCTGCCCCAATTGCCCCTCGGGAGCAGGGGGAGGTGGAGAAGCTCTCAGGGGTGATCAGGGCCGGCAGCTGCCACTTACACCCACCGACGGTGCCAGAGCTGCTGCTTCCATCCACTGGCAGCACTGGCAGCCGGTCTGAGCACCGGGCGGGACTGCAGCACGTGGGAGCAAAGTATTTTCAGAAACCACCATAGGCTTGCCCTGATGACAGTGACCAGTGCCCCACCTTGGTGTGGCGCCCCTGCTCACCTGCTCCACCATCCAGCCATGGCCAATGCCTGCCATGTTCTGTGCATGCCCCCTCGTGGTCAGCACACATCATAGCGACCAGTTGTTTGGTTATTCAGTTGTTTGCTGTTCGGTTTATTTGCATATTAGCCTTTTACTATACAGGATACTGGTTTTGAATTGCTAGAGAATTACAGAAAAATATTAGAAAGTAAAGAGTTATAAATTTTGTAAGTAATGCTTGCAGATGTGGATAAAAATAGAATATATTTATTTATTTATTTAATTAAATCTTTATTGTTCAGATTATTACATTTGTTCCTCTTTTTTTCCCCCCCATAACTCCCCTCCTCCCAGTTCCCGCCCCACCCTCCGCCCTCACTCCCCACCCACTGTCCTCATCCATAGGTGCACGATTTTTGTCCAGTCTCTTCCCACATCCCCCACACCCCTTTCCCCCCCCAGGAATAGTCAGTCCATTCCCTTTCTATGTCCCTGATTCTATTATAATCACCAGTTCATTCTGCTCATCAGATTATTTATTCACTTGATTCTTAGATTCACTTGTTGATAGATGCATATTTGTTGTTCATAATTTGTATCTTTACCTTTTTCTTCCTCTTCCTCTTCCTCTTCTTAAAGGATACCTTTCAGCATTTCATATAATCCTGGTTTGGTGGTGATGAACTCCTTTAGCTTTTCCTTATCTGTGAAGCTCTTTATCTGACCTTCAATTCTGAATGATAGCTTTGCTGGATAAAGTAATCTTGGTTGTAGGTTCTTGGTATTCATCACTTTGAATATTTCTTGCCACTCCTTTCTGGCCTGCAAAGTTTCTGTTGAGAAATCAGCTGACAGTCGTATGGGTATTCCCTTGTAGATAACTGAGTTTCTTTCTCTTGCTGTTTTTAAGAGTCTCTCTTTATCTTTTGCTCTTGGCATTTTAATTATGATGTGTCTTGGTGTGGTCCTCTTTGGATTCCTTTTGTTTGGGGTTCTCCGCGCTTCTTGGACCTGTAAGTCCATTTCTTTCACCAGGTGGGGGAAGTTTTCTGTCATTATTTCTTCAAATAGGTTTTCAATATCTTGCTCTCTCTCATCTTCTGGCACCCCTATAATTCTGATGTTGGTACGCTTGAAGCTGTCCCAGAGGCTCCTTACACTATCCTCGCATTTTTGGATTCTTTTTTCATTTTGCTTTTCCGGTTGGGTGTTTTTTGCTTCCTCGCATTTCAAATCATTGACTTGATTCTTGCGCTCCTCTGGTCTGCTGTCGGGAGTCTGTATAATATTCGTTATTTCAGTCCGTGTATGCTTAATTTCTAGTTGGTTCCCCAACATAACATCGAGGGTCTCATTAGTTTTCTTGTAGATCTCATTAAGTTTATCGGCAGCTTCTAAACAGTTCTTGAGAGACCTTAAAAGTGTGGTTCTGAACTCTATATCTTCCATTGACAATTTTGTCCTGTTTCTTTGTCTCTGCATTTTGTTATGCTTTCTTGGTGCACCCCCTCTTGGTCTTTGTTCGCAGTCTTATAGTTAAACCTTGTTGTAGCTAATACCAGGGAGGGTTTGACCTCCGGGCCAAGTGGCTGTGAGAATCAGCTGTGTCTGCAGTGAGAGAACTTCTGTCCTCTAGGGAGGTGCTAATCTAGCCTTTGCCTGAGGCTATCCGGCAAATGCCTCTGTGCAGGGCTTGGGCGGGGCGGGTCGCACAGGATCAACAGGGTGGGCCGGAGAGAGCAGTTATGGCGGCTCTCTGTCCTGTCCCCAGGGGCTCTGCCTCTCTGAGTCCCAGCACCCGCTGCAAAGCTCGGAGAGAAAGCTGCACTCGCTCTGACCGAAGCCAGACAGTCCCGCTTCTCCCGTTTGAGTCTGGGTCCCTAAAGACTCGCCCGTATCTGGAGCTCAGAGTCTGCGACTCCCTCCCGTTTGAAAACGCCAACCGCGCCCTCCACCGCCAGCCTGCTCCGCGCACTCCGCACCTCAGAATTTGACTTCAGCACTGCGCCTCCTCTGAGTGTCCGTATGCGTTTCTCTTTCCTCCTAGTTGTAGGACTTCCACTCAGCCAGTGTTCCTGTGGTTCTGGGTGATGTCCCTTCCGACTTTTAGTTTCACTTTTGAAGTAGTTGTTCAAGGCAGCAAACTCCGGCGTTAACCTATGCCGCCATCTTGGTTCTCCTCAAAAATAGAATATATTTAAATAGAACATCTTAATCACTATAATAAGGTCATGTAACACAGTTATGTATAATGGGAAAACTAGACACTTCCTTACAATTTGCTTCAGTCACATTTCCTGTGCTGTCAGTTCCTGTTGCATTAGTGATGTTGAATAGCTTGATGGAGGCATGAAATGTTTTGGTTAACTGATTCTGCTTAGTGGTTAACATGTGGTGCTCTGAAATGGCTTGAGCAAAGGTTACCTACCTTGAGAGATACAACCTTTTTCTAGATTTGTTTTTAGTTGATTTTATGCTCAACTATTTTGACTGAGCAGGACAGGAAACGTTTTTTTCATACCTTTCATTTCAATGGTTTTTAGTATGAATTTATAGAGTTGTGCGACTAGTCCCACAATCTTATAACATTTTCATCGCCACATAAAGAAGTCCCATATCCTTTAAATTAATGCACCATTTCTCCTCAACATTCCACCATCCCTGTCAGCCACACCCCTGTTTTCTGTCCCTGGACATTTCCTATAAATAGAATCATATGATACATGGTCTTTTGTATCTGACACCTACTTTATTCATGTTTAGCATGAATTAGTGCTTCATTTCTTTATATTTAATATTTAATAAGAATCCATTGTATGGATAGACCACATTTTTTTTTTTTAATATATTTTATTGATTTTTTACAGAGAGGAAGGGAGAGGGATAGAGAGTTAGAAACATCGATTCAGCCGCCTCCTGCACATCTCCTACTGGGGATTTGCCCGCAACCAAGGTACATGCTCTTGACCGGAATCGAACCTAGGACCCTTCAGTCCGCAGGCTGACGCTCTATCCACTGAGCCAAACCGGTCAGGGCTATAGACCACATTTTAAAAAATATATATATATCTTTATTGATTTCAGAAAGGGAGGGAGATGGGGAGAGAGAGAGAGAAGCATCAATGATGAGATAGAATCATTGATAGGCTGCTTCTTGCATGTTCCCTATTGGGGATTGAGCGCACAACCCGGGCATGTACCCTTGACCAGAATTGAACCCAGGACCCTTCAGTCTGCAGGTCGACACTCTATCCACTGAGCCAAACCAGCTCGGGCTGTTTAGACGACATTTTTTATCTGTGTTCACAGTTGATGGACATTTGAGGTCCGCTTTTTGTTTAGTGAATAATTTTATTGCTGTCAGCATTTGTTTGTCTTTTTTGTTGTTGTTAATCTTCATCTGAGGATATTTTTCCATTGATTTTTAGAGAGAGTAGAAGGGAGAGGGGGAGAGAGGGGGAAAGAGAGAGGGAAACATCATTGTGAGAGAGACACATTCACTGGTTGCCTCCTGCACGTACCCTGACCAGGGCGAGGGAACCTGCGATCAAGGTACATACCCTTGACCAGAATCAAACCCCGGGCCCTTCAGTTTGCAGTTTGATGTTCTATCCACCAGCTCGGGCTGGATAGACAATATTTTCTAAGCTCTGTTCACAGTTGATGGACATTTGAGTTTGTCCACTTTTTGTTCATTGTAAATAATGTTACTATCAACATTTGTGAGCAATTTTTTGATATTTGTTTTATTTCCCTTGTTTTTTCATCTTGTCTACCAATCATAGGAGTTGAATGTTCGAAAAGTTACACTGTCTACAGATAAAAAAAAGTATGGTATTCGCCTAAGGGCAGAGCCAGATCACATGATCCTGGGGAAGCGGCTGAAGGGAGCCTTCAAGGCAGTGATGACGTCAATCAAGCAGCTGAGCAGTGAGGAGCTGGAGCAGTTCCAGAAGCGTGGTGAGGGTCGCGGATGGAGCCTTGGCTCAGGGAGGCTTCTGGTTGGCATTCACTGTCATAAACTTCAAGAAAAACGTTTATTAGAAATAATTCTGATAATTTAGAAAAACTTAAAGAAGGCAATAACAATCACCCCTAACTCATCATCCGTTCATGTGATGTAGATTCAGTGCCTATTCTCTGCTGTTTTATGTGTTAGGTGCAGCCCTAGCCAGTTTGCCTCAGTGGGCAGAGCGTCGACCTGCAGACTGAAGGGTCCTGGGTTTGATTCCATTCAAGGGCACATGCGTGGGTTGTGGGCTCGTTCCCCAGTAGGGGGCGTTAAGGAGGCAGCTGATCCATGATTCTCTCTCATCAATGATGTTTTGTTTGTTTTTTAAATATATTTTATTGATTTTTTTTACAGAGAGGAAGGGAGAGGGATAGAGAGTCAGAAACATTGATGAGAGAGAAACATTGATCAGCTGCCCCTGCACAACCCCCACTGGGGATGTGCCCACAACCAAGGTACATGCCCTTGACCGGAATCGAACCTGGGACCCTTCAGTCCGCAGACCGACGCTCCATCCACTGAGCCAAACCAGTTAGGGCTCATCAGTGATGTTTTAATCTCTCTCCCTCTCCCTTCCTCTCTGAAATCAATTATTTATTTATATATATATATAAATATATATTATTGATATATGAAATCAATAAAAAATATACACACACATATTTTAGAAGTATATAATATGTTAGGTACTGGAGCACTGTTAAAATTCTGATTCATTTCCTTTTAGTTACATAGAAACAGATCACACTGTAACTTTAAATTTTGTTTCTCATTCATTTTTGCATTTTGTTTCCCCTTTTTATTTTACTTTTTAAAAAAATCAATTTTATTGATTTTTTACAGAGAGGAAGGGAGAGGGATAGAGAGCTAGAAACATCGATGAGAGAGAAACATCAATCAGCTGCCTCCTGCACACCTCCTACTGGGGATGTGCCCACATCAAGGTACATACCCTTGACTGGAATCGAACCTGGGACCTTTCAGTCCACAGGCCGACGCTCTATCCACTGAGCCAAACCGGTTAGGGCTTATTTTGCATTTTTAATAATATATTATAAACTTTTCTAAGTGTTTATTTTAAAATCCCATTTCAATAACTGTCTAATTTGCCTTCATATGGATATCTGATAATGGTTTTAATCAGTCTTTTATTATTGGTACCTTATGGGGTTTTTTTTCATTCTTTTTAATACCATGTTATATTTCAATGAATATTTCATCTGAATATTTTGTGAAATTGATTTCTTTGGACTAAATTTCTAGGTAGAAATTACAGAATCAAATGGTTGCCATTGAATTCTACAAATGTTAATGTGGGCACAGAAAATCTACCCTCGTCAAAGAAAAAGCAGAAAGAACCCTTAGGGGTGCTATTGGGAGGAGGTGGGGGAGATGATGACTTAAGTCAGAACCTGTCACAGTTTCTCTAAAATTTCTAGAATTCACATACTGGTCTCTTAATTGGCCAAGGCTGGCTCTGTTCACTCAGAGTCCTTCTGTTTGGGTGGCACTGGCAACATCGAGTTTAATAATAATAAGACAGACATTGTCCTCACCCTCATTGTGCTGGTTGACGTGGAAGACATATGGAGGTAATGGTTGTTTTGATAAGTGCCGGGATGGAAACCTGTGGGACACTGAGGAGTTTAGGAAAGGAGTCAGCTCTCATATCCATGGGTTCAGAAGTTATCGGCTCTGCCATGATTAGAATCATGATCGGCCTCTTTACAGCCATCTGCAGCTGTGTCTGGGGATGCAAGGTTTTGGAAGTTAAGGGCTCCCTCTAAAGTTGAAAATCATAAGCACAGAAGTGACATGAAAAGATATTTAAAGACTCAGCTCAGATGAGTGATGATGGAAACTGATGGAAATGTCCTTAGGATTCCTCAAATTTTTTGATAAAATTTATCTGGAGATCTTACATGAGAGGCTAGCAACTAAAAGTTGAGTCATAACTAATTTAACTTGATATATTAAATTAATAAAATCTTTGATCATCTTTCCAGTTGTGAATCTAAGTTGTTTTATCAGATAGCCAAAATATCAAAAATTTCTGAAATACATCATATTTGAAACCAAAAGGCGGCCATTTTTAAACTGTAGTTTCTGAATAGACTGATCTGCACTGATGGAAAGCAAAATAATTTTGAGATCCCAGTGACAGGAAGTGAGAATGGCAGCTCAGTGCTCAGAGACGAAGAACATGAATGGTAACCACACGGGCTTCCTGAAGATGGGAATTGCCAGCCTTGGTGGTTCCTCTGCTTGGGCTGGCAGGAATTACACTGAGAATATCATACTGTTCACCTCATTTAACCTACCTGATGGCACACTGCTCAGCACACAATGGGACCGAGGCCCTACCATCATTGAGGGGTGGGCCTTCGTTTGATTTGGCTCTAAAGACTGCATCCTTCATTACATCATGACGTCTGTATTTAAGGTGGGGATTCATGGCCTCCTGGCATGTCTTTGGACCTGGGAGTTTATATACAGCCATAGACATTGGGTCAGGAGGACTTGATATCATGAAGCCTCTGTATAGGCACAATGTACTTGTAGCAGGACAGTTTGTGGAGGAAGAGGGACTGATTAACAGTGGCAGTTGCATCTCTGCTAGGGTCCATTGTTGTGGAAGGCCATGAATTGCATGAAGATGACATTCGCCTTATGTACACCTTTGATCAAGCAACAGTTGAGACAGCCCAGTTTGAAGCACACTCGGACGCTCAGGTATTTTTCTGTGCCCTAGAGCATTTCTTGATCAAAAGATAAGATCATATTGGAGAAATTATATTGTACCTGTGCCTTTCCTGAAAGTGTTATTAACAGCTTGTCTTGCTTGGTGTTAAACAAACCAGTTATTCATTTTAAATTGGCTTATTAAACTCCTCTATGATATGCTCTTTACATATGTCTTTTAACCAGTGCATAAATAGATATTTTGTGACTTCTACATGGGAGTACTTGTCCTAAGTATTGGGTCATACTACAAGGAGTCAGATGTTACCCCACTCTTAAAGGAATAAGCCAGTCATGGAGATAGGAGAGTGAGCCACATGTTATTCTGCCTGATAAATTATCTGGTAGAAATAAGTCCAGAGAAGAGCTCCTATCGAGTGTGGGTAGATGGCTAGGGAGTGCGGGCAGTTTTGGATTCTGGGGTCAACATTTTTATTGTGATGGAGCACAGCATCTCCTTTCACTCCTGATCAGACTTCTCGGGGTAGATAGGTTGTTGGGCTCCACTGTGGGAATGGGGGCTTGATGGAGGCCCTCTGTGGCTACCATGCCAGATGAGGGGAGGGGAGGAGTACCTTGTCTGAAGAGGCCAGCCTCTTCAAGCCTTTGCACAGGGCTTAAACTAGTTGTAGACAACATGTAGGCAGACTGGTACAGAGCCAAAGGCGAGGTAGCCAGAAGGGCAGGGAGGATTGTGAACACAGCAGGTGCAGTCCTTCCGGGCTCCAGCCAATGGGAGGGAGGGCCTAAAGTTGTCAGTGTGGGCCCACCACCCTGCCTGACTCCTCATCCATTTCCAGTGCTGACTTCTGCACCTTCACAAAGTTTAACTTCTCTGATTGAGTTTCCTTTACAATAAATGGTGATCTTACCTACTTTATAAGTATATTCCCCTCTAATAGAAGTGATACTTATATTAGTACATCATCATTAACAACCTTCAGAATAGGTGAGAGAGAAAAGTAGACGAAGTTGACAAGAAGGTGGAAATTTAAACTCATATAAAAAAAGAACTGTGTCCATTGTAGAAATTGCTTCTTGAATCCCACTGATAAACCAAAGGATAAAAAGGGGTCATGGCTTAAGAAACTGGCAGGTACTGCCTTTAATTCATTTGTTGTGGTAGATCCATTTGAAAAGCTGTTCTACAGGCTTTATGACTACTGATATTTTTATTACAAGAATTGGCACTATTTATTAAACAGACCAAAAAAGCAGAGTTGAGAGACTAACAGACCAGTCTCACAGTCTCCTGTGAGCACACCCTGCAGAAGAAAAAGGGAAAGCTGCCCTTTCTCCAGATATGAAGGACGCTGGTTACAAACAGGAACCGAACTATAAAGAAACTAGATTAACTGTGTTCTTTGCTTAGTTTTGTGAATAAATAGTGCTACATGTTAGACTTCTCAGAACTTAGTTTTAAATAGCATTTTGCTGAATTTGAAAGAACTGTTTTTCTCTATTTGATTGTCATGGTATGCTCTGTTCATTCCTGCAGGCTTTGGTTCTCTTAGACGTCACCCCTGACCAGGCGATGGTGGATCAAGGGGTGGCTCGGGAAGTCATCAATCGTATCCAGAAACTTCGCAAAAAGGTTTGTCACATTGAGAGTAAGCTGCTGATTTGGAGTTTTGTTTGTTTATATCTTATTTGTTGGGGAGGTTGGGAGAGGTAGGTAATGACTTAATGAACATGAGTTTGTTCAGATGGTCCTCTACAGGAGATGGGCCCCCCTCCCTGCTTATTCACTCCCAGGCTGGATGCGGGTGTTTTGTTTCTCTGGGAGCTTTCAGCCAGCTGTGTCACTTGTCCTCCTTTTCCCACTTCCCTGAGCTTCCACAAAACCATCTTCCAGGTCCATAGCCCTCCTGGCGGGCGCAGAAGGCCATGAGAGGGCCGTTGTGTGAGAGGGGAGGTGCAGTCAGATCAGCATCAAAGGGCTTCTGGCTCAGGGGAGGTAGGGTTGTATCTGGACAGAAGGATTGATCCTTCCTTATTCAGAAGTTGGGAGCAGGACACGGGGGCCGAGCCCATTGTCTGCCCTAACCAGGTGAGGGAGCCAAGGAGCTGCTATCCCTAGGAGAGCACCCACCAGCCCTCCTCGGAAGGCCAGGTTTGAAATCTGTAGTTCAGGGTCTGAGGAGGCCAATTCCAGCAGAGAAACAGGCGCTTGGAACCCTGGGCTAGCACAGAGCTCTGGGAGTGGCTCTCACTGCGCTATACCTTTGCCTTCGTTTCCCAGGAGAGCAGGACGAAGACTGGTCCCTTCCACGATGACTCAGCATGGAATTGTCAGCCCTTGTTCAACAGCATCTTACCTGCTGACTAATCAAGTGCTTCCCATTTTACTTTTTCTGTATGTGCTTTCAGTGCAATCTGGTTCCCACTGATGAAATAACAGTTTATTACACAGCAAAGTCTGAAGGAAATTATCTGAGCACCATTATTGAAAGCCACATGGAGTTCATATTTGCCACCATAAAGGCTCCCTTGAAACCATATCCAGTCGCTACAGCAGATAAAATCCTTATTCAGGAAAAAATGCAGGTGAGTTCTATGGAACTATTAAGAGATTTAGTTATAGATTTTAGTTAAGTTTATGTGCTCACATCTTGATAATTCTGTCTCCCCGTTAGCAATGGTTCTGGATGACAGTCAGGAGGTTCAGAGAGATGACGTCCAGAACAGGAGAGGGGAAGGAAGGCAGCCAGGAGTTACAGTTGTGTCTGAAACTGCAGAAGTCAGTGTCATGGTTCTGAGAATTACTGTTAAACTGCAATTGACTTGAAAAGCAATTAACTTTTAAGGTAGTAGGTTATACATGAAACTAAAATTTCATTTCCTGTTGGTACATTTTAGAGGTGACTATGGAAATCTGATAACAAGGCATGGCCCGGAGTTGGTCATTTAGAACAGGGGAAGAAAATCTATCAGTGATTTATTGAATCTTTTGATTCCTATGTTGTTCCGACTTGGTATAGGGCAAATAAGATAGACAGGTAAGGGCTGGAAATGGCTGTCTTTTCAGTGGGGCAGTTTACAAGATGGTTTCATTGTCTATTTTTTGTATATTTTTAAAAAACAAGGTAAAAAGAAAAGGGGGGGGATATAGCCCTTGACTGTTTTATTGATGGGATTGAATATGCTCTCAGAATTGTAGAAAGTTCTTGCTCTTAAAAAGAAATGGTTGCTATGTTATTTGTGACCCTGTGGTCAGATGCTGCAATTACACAATCACTTCATCCTGTTGCTCAGTTAAAGGGGTCTGACCTGGAAATTACACTCACCAGGGGATCCTCCACACCTGGCCCTGCTTGTGCATATGTCAATCTTCACATTTGTGCAAATGGCAGTGAGCAAGGTAAGAGTAAATAATTCTATGGTTTGTATTTTATTTCTTACTTAAACCTATGAATATCTTCGAAGCGATTATAATAGAACTAGAGGCCTGGTGCACGAAATTTGTGCTGTGGGGGAGCCCTCAGCCCGGCCTGCACCCTCTCCAATCCGGGCCCCTCAGGGGATGTCCAACTGCCTTTCACAATCTGGGACCGCTGGCTACTACCTGCTCGCCTGCCTGCCTGCCTGCCTGATTGCCCCTATCCCCTCTGCCTGCCTATCTGATCACCCCTAACCACCTCTGCCTCGCCCCGCACCGCACCCGGGACCCAGGATTCCCTCCTCTGGCCTGTCGCAGCAGGGGACCATGGACAGGCAGCTTCATTGGACCGCAGCCGCAGGCACCCGGAACCATGGAGCGGACAGCTTATCCCTCTCCTGGGCCGCAGCCCGGCTGGTCCCCATTCCTCTCTTGTGAGCTCATTTGTGCCCAGCTGGTCCCCATTCCTCTCTCTCGACCTCATTTGTGCTTGGCTGGTCTCCATTCCTCTCTCCCCCCTTGTTGAATGTCTGAGCAGTTCCAGCGCGAGGGCGTGATGACCATTTGCATGTTAGCTCTTTTTTTTTTTTTTTAAATATATTTTATTGATTTTTTACAGAGAGGAAGGGAGGGAGATAGAGAGTTAGAAACATCGATGAGAGAGAAACATCGATCAGCTGCCTCCTGCACATTTCCCACTGGGGAAGTGCCCGCAACCCAGGCACATGCCCCCGACCGGAATCGAACCTGGGACCCTTCAGTCCGCAGGCCGACGCTCTATCCACCGAGCCAAACCGGTTCCGGCTGCATGTTAGCTCTTTATTATATAGGGTTGGTAAAACTATAAGTTTTTCTTTTTAATTGTTATCAAAATGAACCCACAGCATGTCCAGCATGGCTCAGTGGTTGAGCATTGACCTATGAAATCAATAAAAAAATATATATATACTTTAAAATGAACCCACAAAAGCTGAGTGATGTGGCTCAGTTAGTTGAACTTTGTCCCATGCACCAAGAGGTCACTGGTTCGATTCCCCATCAAGGCACATGCCCAGTTTGCAGGCTTGATCCCTAGTAGGGAATGTACCAGAGGTAGTTGATCCATGTTTCTGTCTCCCTCTCCCTTCCTCTCTCTCTCAAATATCAATAAAAATATTTTTTAAAAAGGAACCCACAAGAGTAAATTTTTAGACTTGCACCACTAGGATGATAGAGTAGATGTACTTTTCCCTATTCCTTCAACAAAGTACAGCTATAAACACGCATCATTATAAAAATCAACATGAGAAGACTGTTTGTACTGTCCCAGCCTGTCAATAACCAAGGGTATTGGTAGACCAGCCTTTTGACTCTTACTATGATTAAGACACCCTTCAGCAATAACCATCAGGAAACTGGGAATATGCAGATTTCTGCCTAACAAAACCTAGACATTACACGGCTCACATGGGGCCACACAGTAAGGTTGTGGGGTCTGGGTTATTGGTGAACTTAAAACATAAGCGTGGGGCCCTGGCTGGTTTGGCTCAGTCGATAGAGCGTCGGCCTGCGGACTGAGGGGTCCCAGATTCGGTTCCAGTCAGGGGCATGTGCCTTGGTTGTGGGCACATCCCCAGTGGGAGGTGTGCGGGAGGCGGCTGATCGGTGTTTCTCTCTCATTGATGTTTCTGGCTCTCTGTCCCCCTCCCTTCCTCTCTCTGAAAAATCAATGAAATATATTTTTTTTAAAAAAACATAAGCGTGGGGATGTAAAGCATTGGAAGAGAAAACAAGTAGCTCAAATGTCAGTTATTGAAGTCAACCACGATCCCTAAAACAAAGGAGCCGCAGTGCAGGACCTCAGCCTGGCTCTTTGTCCAGTCAAGTGGCTTAGTGATGTGTGTATTGGACGTAGCTGTCTTTGAAATGGACTCCTAGGCAAACAAAGCTTAAGCTTTGTACTTGCAGTACAAAAAGAAAAACTGCAGCTTACATTTCCAAGACTCTTACAAGGGAAGGGAAGAAGGCACACCAGCCAGGGACCTAGGGACCAAGCAACAAAACAGCACTGTGTTCTCTGGGTTTTCTTTTTGCCTCATATGTATTCCAGACTTGGAGTTGAAGAAGCTGGCAGTCTGGAAATGCCAGTGAGCATGAACAAACACTCCGACAAAATCCTGCTCTCTCTAGATGAAGGACCAAGAGAGCAGAAACCCAGGAAGTCGGAAAACTTTTAGACAACAACTGTTCTCTTCCCGCGAACATAACAGAACATTTGTAGCCTCACTACTTCTCACACGCCAAGTGGGGAGCCTAGACTCCTGCCTCTGCCAAGCTGAGGAGCTCCCAGCCCCACCGCCATGGTGGTGTCAGAGAAGACCAAGTGGGGAGCTTGGACTTCCGTCCTACTCAGGCATGTGTACTAAGGCATCTCTTCCCCAGTGGTAATGAGGCCACATACATCCTAACAAGCTATCATTGAAGGCCATTTGGGGAGCAGCGAGGAGGCCATTCAACTCTTCGTAGCCAGGAGGGCTTATCACTGAATGCCAAGAGAGAAGTCGGAACTCCCTTGTCCCCATACCCCAGCAGTGACAAGGAGTGTCAGTGATAGGAAACCTGGACTTATCCTCTCACTAAGCAGCAGTGAAGCAGTGCCAGCTTTCCCCTGACATTGTGATGTCAGACAAGGTCAGCTGAAATGAATTTAATTAAGAGCCAGCTCATAAAACCAGGTCCAGGTTTTTACTGAAAATTATGCATCATACCAAGAACTGAGAAGATCTTTTTTTTTTTTTTTTTTTGAATAAATACCTTGGTTACCTGAGCCAAGATGGGCGGGAAGAGGAGTCACTTGCCTTTCTGGGCCGTGACTTTCCTGATAGAACTTCAGGTCCTTGCCCTCGGGCACACAGACCTCTGCGTGGCCACACCTGCCTGGTCTGGAGCGATGCAGGCAAGGAGCTCGCCTGCTGGCACAGCTCCTCCAGAAGACTGCTGATTTTGGCATTCTTTTCCCTTCCATCATATTTCTTATGAATTTTCTGTCATCGTTTTTTGTTTAAAAACTCTTCCTCTTCAGGAGTCAACTTGGCCCCCTTCTTGTGGCCCAGGGGCAGTGCCCAGTGGGACTCGTTCCACTGTCGGTACGGTGTGCTGTCAGCGAGCACGATGCAGTTCTGTACTAGGGGCTTGGTGCAGACCAGTTTGTTGCTGGGTGCATTGTAGACAACATCAGTCATCCTTGTTTTGCGTATACCACACTCTGAGCCCCAGGAGAAGTTGTCCACGTCCAGCCTCAAGGCTCATGCTTCTTGTTGCCTCCCAGCTCGGACTGTGTGTCTGCGGCGGGGTCCAATCTTAGTGTGACAGCGAGGAGTCCCAGCTTATGTTTTCGCTTCTTATGGTAGGGCTTTCTCATGCCCCCAGTCTTGCGGCGCTTGTGCCAGTTGTCCTGAGAGATGCCCATGGCTTGGCACCGGCTGGAAAGAGAGAAGAACCAGAAGATCTCAAACTTAATGAAAAAAAGCAATCATTATAAGTGAATGAACATCAAGATAACAGAAATGTTAAAATTATTCCACAATATAAAGCAGCCATAATAAAAATGTTTCCCAGAATAATTACAAACACAATAGGAAAAAATGAAAAGTAGAGTCTCAGCAAAGAAAGGAAAAATCAAATGGAAGTTTTAGAACTTAAAACTATTACTAAAGTACAAAAATTCAGTGGATGAGCTAAACAACAGTTTAAAGGATATGGGAAAGAATCCGTGGACTGGAGGATATAATAATAGAAATCACCCATTCTGATCCACAGAGAGTAAAATAAACATGGTTTAAAAGAAAATGGCCCTAGCCAGTTTGGCTCAGTGGATAAAGCGTCAGCCTGCAGACTGAAGGGTCCTGGGTTCGATTCTGGTCAAGGGCCCATGTGGGCTCAATCCCCAGTAGGGCACATGCAGGAGGAGTTGATCCATGATTCCCTCTCATCATTGATCTTTCTCTCTCTCTCTCTCTCTCTCTCTCTCTCTCTCTCTCTCTCTCTCTTTCTCCCTCTCCCCCCCCCCCCTCCGTTCCTCTCTGAAATTAATGAAAATGTTAAAAAAAAAAAAAAAAATGCAGCCCTGGCCACGTGGCTCAGTTGATTAGTTTTGTCCCGTGCAGCAAAGGGTCCCGGGTTTGATTCCTGGTCAGGGCACTAACCCAGGTTATGGATTCAATCCCCAGTTTGGGTGCCTATGGGGGGCAACAGATCAATGTTTCTCTTTTTCTCCCTTTCTTCTCTTTCTAAGTAAAAATCATCCTCAGGTGAGGATTAAAAATGACATAACACTAAATTTAAAAGGTTTTTTAAAAAGGCATTGGAAGAAAGAGATTCTTTCTGTCTCCAGCTGTGTGCCACTCTGTTCTTCTATAATCCCCACAGGACATGGGAGGAAATGCCACTGAGCTACTTCTGGCTCGTTCCACTTATGTTAAATACACCACACCCAGGACTGCCCACACGCATCCTGAGAGCGCATGGTGTACACGCTCAAAAAGAAAGAAAGGCCAGCTGAACACTCTGTGCCCTTGACTTTACATTCACATTTACCTTTTTCTTCAGATTTACTTATATTTTTGGCTTTTTAGGTGGAGTACTGCTTCTGGAAAATCCTAAAGGTGATAATCAGCTAGACCTCCTAAAGCTGAAGAGTGTTGTTACTAGCATTTTTGGTGTGAAGAATACAGAGCTGGCGCTCTTCCACGGGGAAACAGGTGTGTGGAAAGTGGAAAGCTAGCCATGGCCTTTGACACAGGTGGAGTGTGTGAGTCAGGCCGGCTCTTCAGCAGTGCCTGCCTATGCATATGGCAGCAAGAACACCATCCTTATCAGGAGATGACAGCTCCCCCTACTCTCTCACCTGTTATCCAAGTGCAGGATTCTGAGCTTCACAGACTTCCCTGGGGTGTTTTAACTTTCTTAAACATAGTGTCTGCATCTTGCTAAATCCAGATTCTCGGTAAGATAAGCCTAAATAGAATTTTTAAAAGTTGTAAGTACATTCTCTCCCACTGTCACAGGTTGAAATGTGAGACCAATCCACCAAAAAAGAAAGAAAGCAAAAAGATACATTGAAGTTTTTACCCATAGTACCATGGGCCTTCTTTGCAAATAGGGTCCTTGCAGAGGTGGTTAGATGAGGTGCGGTGAGCCCTATTACGTAGGACTGGTGTCCTTGTGGGAAGACACACAGACCTTGTGTGATGACAGGCCTAGACTGGAATTGTGCAGGTGCAAGCCAAGAAACAGAGAGGATTGCTGGGGGCTTCCAAAGCTGGGAGGAAGGAAAGGGTTCCCCAAAAGGCATCAGAGGGAGCGAGGGCCTACTGACACTTGATCTCAGGCTTCTTGCCTCAAACTCTGAGACAATAAATTTCTGTTGTTTTAAGTCCCCTAACTTACGTTTCTTGGCAATAGATGTAGGAAACTAATAATACTCATTTTATGAACCTGAATGCTTATTTAAGAAACTTTTAAATAGCCTAAAAGAGAACATCTAAATGGGCAGTAACTAAAAGAATACCTGCTGAACCTCAGTAGTAAAAACCACAATGTGGTACTATTACTTGATACCAAATTGGCAAAAACTAGAAAAATTTCACAGCCTTAAATGTCATCAAAGGTGTTGTGTAATAGGAACTCCCATTCCCTGCTGGATTGTAAATGGATAGAACCACCATGGAAAACCATGTGCCGTCCTATCTGTCAGGGGTTGAAAAAGGGAAGCAGAAGTGATGAGAGAGAGAAAGCCAGGAAGTAAAAGTCTGGATGACGGCGGCTAGTTGGAAGATAGGAGAAAAATCTGTGACCTGGATCCACCCAGGGCGTCTGATTAGGGGGGCTGGTCCTGTCCCTGAAGTCTCTGGGATGAGAAGTAGAGGTCAGCAAGGACAGGCTGGAGCTCCTCTGTCAGGCACATCTAACACTGGCAGGCCCTGCAGAAGCACCTTGGCAAGCGAGTTGCTTGTGCACCTGGCCCGGACGTCAGAAGGGCACAGGAGTGTAGGCCGGTTGCTCTCCCCTCTGACCCTATGAGTGGCAGTTCCTGAAAGCTGAGTGGTGCCTGGGCCCCACATTGGCCTTAGGAAACAGTGGCTGTAACTAAAATCCTGTGCACCTTTTCCTAACCCAATCCAGGACAGTCAGAAAGTTCTGGGAAGCTTTTAGCTTAGCTAAGGGAGCAGAGTTAAATCTCCACCGTCCACCCCTTGTGATTCAGGCATCTATACATGGCTCTGTAAACCACATCTGACTTTCAGACAAAACAGTATTTTCCATCTGAAGTTGAGAATGTGAAAATACTGTTTCTGATCCTTGGATGCAAAACCCGTGTATAGAAAGGGCCAACTGTATTTATTGAAAAAGTCTGCAGTCCTACCCATTTTCAAGAGTCGGCTATACAGGGAAAAAACTAAAGGGGAACAAAATAGTTTGCATTTTAGGTTGTGAATATTATGCCATTTATTTTGCACCAATAACATTTCCTACTAATTGCATGTGCTTTTATAGAAAAGGCAGTGTCCTTTCATAAACAAGTAGAAAGTATCACTGTAAAGATACACATATGGTAGTTTAATAAATATGGAAAAGTGAATGACTTCAGGTATATAAACTATCTGTCCCTGAAAGAATGATGTCTTTTACTATTTTTTGTTATTTGTAGAAATACAAAACCAAACCGACTTACTGAGTCTTAGTGGAAAGATGCTGGGTGTGACTGCAGGACCAGCTCCCTCTGTGATTGACAGTCCTGGTACTCTTCTCTGTCGGTATATCAACCTACAGCTCCTGAATGCAGACCCACAAGGTACATGCCTTCCCTAGTTGTAAACATCTTCAGCAGGTGAGTGGTGGGGTGTTGGATGGTAAGGTTTTCTTTAATTTTCAACCTCTGTGACTTGTGTGGATTTTTCACATTGGCTTTAATGTACTAATTTAAAGGAACACACACAGGCTTGTTTCTTTTGCTTTATTTATGTAGAAGTACTCTTATCCATCTGATACGGTAAGGAAATGAGATAAATTGAGTAGGTAAAAGTTACAGCTAAATCTGAAATGTTTAAATGCCAACACATTTTAATTCAGCCTTATTTTTTCTTCTTGGAAAGTGTTTTGAAAACTTAGTTTTTTCCAGTTGTTTGGTGTTCTCATTGTACACATTGGTTACTGAAGCCTTCAGGCTCTTCGTTTTGCATTTGCTGAATACTTCTTTTCCAAGCTGCAGGGCTTTTTATACTGATGGGTTTTCTTTTTCTCCTTCCCCTTTCCCTCTGGGAGATGTTTGAGACTTTTCTGCAAAAGATGTTTGAGACTTTTCTGCAAACTGTACAACTGTCCCACTGGCATCCTACACTCAACAGCTGCCTTTCCAAGCCTGCAGCAGTACCCCCTCCGTTAGGGATGCTGTAGCATGATGGTGTGGACTCTCGGGGTTTAATCCAGTCTGTTCTTCCTTCTGTAGAGTGTTTAATGGGAACAGTGGGCACCCTCCTGCTGGAAAACCCACTTGGGCAGAATGGACTCACCTATGAAGGTCTTCTGTATGAAGCAGCCAAGATGTTTGGCCTTCGCAGCAGGAAGCTAAAGCTGTTTCTGAATGAGACTCAAATGGATGGTGAGATTGTAGAACATGCTAAATTTTTGTTTTATTTTTCTTTTGCATTATTTTCTATATGAACAACTGTAAACCTACTTTTGCCCCATCCTGTATATGCTTCTAGGAAAATTAGCATATTCTGAATTTGCTGATTCTAAATTATTCTCTTCCCCAAGGATTAAAATGATCCCAGTATATCCTAATAAAAGAGAAACATGGTAATTAGCCGTACCTCCGCTACCCTTCCCATTGGCTAATCAGGGTGATATGCAAATTAACTGCCAGCCAAGATGGCGCCCAGCAGCCAGGAAGCTTGAAGCAAGCATGAGGCTTGCTTGCTTCAGTAACGGAGGAAACCAACGTTCCCCGCCTGCCGCTGCCGGCCTCTCAGCTTGCAGTTTGAAACATTGTTACAAATATAGACGCTAAACAAACTCCAGAAACCTGCTTTCAGCCAGCCGGGATCTCAGAGCTGGAGTTGAAACAGTATTTCGATTATAGAACCCAAACAAACCAGATACCTGCTTTCAGCAGCCGAGGCCTAAGAGCTGGAGCCAAGCCTCAGAGCTAAAGCTGGCCCAGAGTAAAAAAAAAGAAAAAAAAAGGAGCGGTTGGGAGCTTCAGTCACCCGCCAGCCTGAAAACAGCCCTCAGCCCCTCACCCAAACTGGCCAGGCCACCCCAGTGGGGACCCCCACCCTGAAGGGTGTGTGACCAGCTGCAAATAGCCATCATCCCCTCACCCAGGTTGGCCAGGGACCCCAGTGGGGACCCCTACCCTGATTCAGGACACCCTTCAGGTCAAACCAGCCGGCCCCCACCCATGCACCAGGCCTCTATTTTTATATAATAAAAGGGTAATATGTAAATTGACCCTAACATCAGAACGACTGGGAATGACTGGTCACTATGACACACACTGACCACCAGGGGGCAGACGCTCAATGCAGGAGCTGCCCCCTGGTGGTCAGTGTGCTCCCACAGGGGGAGCTCTGCTCAGCCACAAGCCAGGCTGACGGCTGCCAGCACAGCAGTGATGGCGGGAGCCTCTCCCACCTGCTCAGCAGCACTAAGGATGTCCGACTGCAGCTTAGGCCTGGTCGCCGCTGGCAAGTGGACATTTCCAGAGGGCTCCTGGGCTGCCACAGGGATGTCTGACTGCCAGCTTAGGCCCGATCCCCTGGGGAGCAGGCCTAAGCCAGCAGGTGGACATCCCCCAAGGGGTCCCAGACTGCAAGAAGGCACAGGCCGGGCTGAGGGACCCCTTGAGTGCACAAATTTTTGTGCACCGGGCCTCTAGTCTTATACAATAAAAGCCTATTATGCTAAGCATCCAGTCATCTGGTCGGCCGTTGAACCAATCAAAGCGTAATATACTAATGATATGCTAAGGCCGCTCAACCGCTTGCTATGACGTGGAGTGACCGCCATTGGTCAGACGCTCCAACCAGTAGGTTAGCTGGCTGCTGGGGTCCGGCTGATCAGGACTGAGTGAGATGGGCCAGATGTGCCCTAAAGCCCTCCCGCTGCCCCTCTCCAGCTAGCCACCCTCCCGCATCCCTCCCCAGCTCCAGTCCTGCACCGGAGGGGTCCTTTGGCCTGACCTGCGCCCTCTCGCAATCTGGGCTGAGGGACACGCCCTCTCCCCCAGCTCCCTCCCCGCGGTGCATGAATTTTGTGCACCCGGCCTCTAGTTGTCAAATAACAGTGGAAAGTTAGAACTGACATGATTGCCTAGCACACTTGCTTTTCAACCTGAAGGACTCCCTTTACCATGTTTAGTGGAAATGAACTCCCTCAACTTCTCTTTTTTGGAGAATGCTTTAATTACTTCTTCTTAATTTTGAAGAACAGTTTTGCCAGATAAAGATTTCATGTTGATAGTTTTTCAGTATTTTAAATATGTTATTCCACTACCTTTGGCTTCCATGTTTTCTGATTGGAAATTGGCTACTCATTAGTATCCCTGTCATGTGGTTTCTCTTTTGTTGCTTTCAAGATTTGGTCACTATTTCGTCAGATGTTCTTTCTACCTTTTCTTCTCCTTCCAAAACTCTCATAATGTATATGTTAGTCCATTTGACTGTATTATTTCAAATGTTCTATTTCAAGATCACTGATTTTTCTGACTGCTCAAATATGTTACTTACTAGTAGCCCCTCTTGTGAATTTATTTCAGTTGTTTTACTTTTCTGCTCCAGAATCTCTCTTTGGTTTCTTTTATACTTTCTCTATTGATATTCTTAATTTGTTGATACATTGCTTTCTTGGATTTCTTTAATTATTTGTGGCTTCCATTGGCCTTTTCATTGGTTTGTGGTTTTCCCTTTAAGAGAGTTACTATAGAGTGTAAGTTCAAATATTTGCGCTTTCTAAAGGACAGATTCTGTCTATTTAGCTTTTCCTCTGACTGTGCCATAACTTTCCTGCTTCTTTGTATGCCTTGTGATATTTTTGATGTTGAAAATTGGACATTTGAATATTAGGCTCTCCCCCTCCCCAGGGTGTGTGCTATTTCTGATTTTTTTTTTAATTGATTTCAGGTAGAAGAAGGGGGAGGAAGAGAAGGATCAAAACATCAGTGATGAGAGAGAATCTTTGATTGGCTGCCTCCTGCACACCCCTTACTGGGGATCGAGCCCACAACCAGGCATGTGCCCTTGACCAGAGTTGAACCTGAGACCCTTCAGTCCACAGGCCGACGCTCTATTCACTGAGCCAAACTGGCTAGGGCTATTTCTGATTTTTGAAAGCTGTGATTGTTCATTTGTTTTATGGCGAAGACCATATTCCTTGTTGTGTGTAGTCATTGCAGTCTCTGTTCCGTTAGCTTGTTTTCAGCTACTGTTTAACAGATTATCTTGACCCCCAGGAGCTAAAAGCATAACAACAAAATACCCACCTCTCTTAGTCTTTGGAGATTGGCTTGTGATGGGCCACTCATTCAGCACAACCAAACTATTTACAGCTCTGCCTCCGCCTTTACCTTCTGTTTGCACTCAGCCTAAAGAGCAGCCAGATTTAGCCAGAAAAGCCTTTTACCTTTTTCAGAATTGAAAGCTTTGGGTCTTCTCAGGTGTTTTCTTGTCTATACATCCAGGCCTGGACATGCATGTAGCTTTCTAAAATTACTCAGGATGCACGGGCAATTGTTAAAGCCCCAATTATCCAAAGAATCTCTCTCCTACTTTTCCTCCCAGGCCTTAGACAGCCTATGTATGTTTCAGTGATAATCTTTTATTCCACACAGCTGTGGGGTTTTTGTTTGCCTTATAATGTTTTTAAGCAATACCTACCACTTTCCACCCTGACCGAGTTCCAAGTTAGGCAAAACAGAGACAAGTACTTTATGTAAGCCCTTCAGAGAGGTTAGAACAAACACAGTATTTTTGCTCTGTCTCTCCTAGAAATAGGTGCCAGGGTCCCACACTGGGCACATGGACTGCTGTCATCAAGCCCGTCACCAAGACAGCAGGTGACGGCACACACGCTGTTATCTTTGGCCTCATTTTCACTATTTTTTTTCTCTAAATACTGTCTTTCGTATAATATTAGTATTTTGGTAAATAGAAGGATCATGTAATGCACACAGTTTTAAACACTCACTGATGCCTTCTTGCTTGTTCCACTAGATTCTAAATATCATCTCCAGATCCTGGAGTTACTATCTGTTAAGGAGGCAGCTTTGAGAGTATTTTTACATTCAGGATTCCTGCTTGGACAAGAGCCATTTTTAGAGAAAGTTGATTTCTTCTTTGAATTCAGATCTGGGTAGAAGCAAAATGCAGCAGAGTAGGCAAAGAGCTTTTTAAACTTTTGTCAATCTGAGTTTTTATATATTCGGTATTAATTGCATTTGTGTTATACTTTGGATACTGGAATTTTTTATCTTTGGGCATATTGGGTTCTATATTTTTTGACATGAGCCCTTCAGTTTTAGACAAGTTCCTGTTATCAGTGTGGTTCAACAAAACCAGTTCTTGTTTTCTGGCATTTCCTAGGTTTACCATGTACTCTTATTCCCCCAGACCTGGAAATAGCTTTTCTTCCCATTACTGAAAGTTAATATTTAGAAACCACAAATCTGGCCCACTGGCTTGGTTTTGTTCTAGGCCTTTTCTGTGTATCTAGGAAATGCCTGTGGTGTGATATGGAGGGAGGGGTATGAGGACAATAGGGGCAATGCCCAGCATTACTTCGGTGGAGGCACAGTCCTTCATAAGTTAAACAAAGAATGAGCTCTCAGCTATAAGCAGTCGGGTCCAACTACAAACGTGGAGAGAGGGCTTCATACAGGGCCTCTGTCACTTCTGGCACCAACTACAACCTCTCAGGTTTGACAGTATGTTAGCAGGTTTCACAGAATTCACTGGAAGCGTTTGCATTCATGACTACATTTACTGCAGGGAAAGGAATAATGTGTAGGGCCAAATAGGAGAGCTGTGCAGGCGCAGAGCTTCAGCTGTCCTCTCCCAGGAGCATAGACGGGGTTTCCTTCTCCTGACCCTGGTGCATGCCAGTGTGCAGTGGACTCCCACACAGGGAAGCTCACCCTTGGTGCCTTGCTTTGTATTGAGGCTTTATTACATAGGCATGATTGAGTCATTGCCCACATGGTTGAACTTACTTTTACCTTGAATTATATGGTTGATCTTTCTGGTGTGGCTTCCTCCCCCCTGAGTCAGCTATCTCCCTTGCATAAATTATCAGGTGTGATGAAAGGTCAGACCTCTCTTGGGGTGAGGCCAAATTTATTGCTTACTCAGGTAGCTGACATTTTTATGGTATGTAGAATAGAAAGAAAATTTATTTATTTTTAATCTCTTTTTGCTCTAGAAATTACAGAAGAAATTCCCCTGAAGACTTTAAACACGAAGACTGTGTATGTTTCTGTATTTCCAACAACGGCTGACTTCTAACTTTCTGTTATCAGTGTGGTTCAGTCAACCTTTCCCTACACACACACACACATTCATGTATTGAAAATAATCCTTTCAGGTGCATTTGGTCTAAATGTGCTGCTTTTGGTCTAAATGTGACGTGGCATTGGTTCATCAAGTAGCTTAAAACCTCACAGCAATATTCACATTTAACCTTAAGCACCTATGTAGTCATGTTGGGAGAAGATTTGAATGTTACCTCAGCACTAGAGTTTATTTCTGTACTTGAATTCCTTAAGTATAGAGGGAGAAAGTTATTAAAGTGGCATAATGTTTATCCTTTTATGGTCTTTTAAAACCTTGAGGAAATGGATAATTATCTGGATTTCCTTGGATAATTTGATGGAATATGTTGTTCCATTAAAGCAAGAAAAATAACCAAGCTTTCTCAGATAATAAATATGTTAAAAGTAATTCATTCTCCCATTGTTTATTGAAACTTGAAATGTATAATCTTCAAAAAACACAAAAACTTAATAGTGACTTCTGTATTAAGACAGTGGGCTAAGTTGGTTAGAGCATCATCCCAGTATGCCAAGGTTGCAAGTTTGATCCCCCATCAGGGCACATAAAAGAATCAACCAATGAATTCATAAATGAGTGGGACAACAAGTCTCTCCCCCCTCCCTCCCTCCCTCTCTTTAAAAGTCTTTTTTAAAAGATTTTTTTTTTAAATAATGTACTAAATAAATATCTCATTTTACTTCTTCCCAAAACCCTATGTTTACAGATGCCCAAACAGAATTAGATGTGTAAGATTTATTGGGGGAAACATACATAAGGGATAAAGGGGGACGGGATAAAACATAGGCAGAAGAACCCTTCAGGCTACAATTTAGATTTGACACCATGAAAATTTAAGAAAGAAGGAAGATTGATTAGAGAAAGTTGAGACTGCATTGCAACTCTCAGAAAACCTTGATCAGGCTAATCAAGAGTCTCTAGGCAAGGATTCCAAAATAAAGAGTCCATATTTGGGTAGCTGTTCTCCCCCTGTCCGCCTTATCTACGGGTTTGTTTATGGTCTCAGTTATACAGTCAACTGTGGTTCAAAAATAATTCATAACATTTTTGTTTGTTTTTAAAATATATTTTTATTGAATTAAGGGTGAGGGAAACATTGATCAACTGCCTTCTGCATGCTCCCTACTGGGGACTGAGTCTACAACCTGTAATCCAAGCAGTGGCCTCGCAGTGTGTGATGATGCACAAACATGAGGCTGAGCCACACTGACCAGGGCCATCGGTTCAAATTCAATCTTGCTATCTGCAACACCATGGATGGACCTACCGCGTACTGTGCTAAATGAAATCAGAGCAAGACGGGTATCATATGATTTCACTTGTATATGGAATCTAAAGTAATCAGAAATAGAACATTTTGATGGTTGGGGTGGGTTAGAAAGTATAAATTGGTAGTTATAGGAGTGTCACAGAATGTAAAGCACAGCATAGGGAACACACAGTCAGTAATGTGGTAACTGGTGCCAGACGGGCACTAGACTTAGGGGGATCACTTTTCAGCTTACAGAAATGTCTAATCACTGTGTTGTACACCTGAAACTAATATAATATTGTATGTCAGCTGTAATTGAAAATAAAAATTATTTTTTTAAAAATCAGTTTTAAATTGCACACAGTCTGAGTAGGTGATGAATCTTGAGCTGTTCTCCTCCATCCTTTCTGGTCTGTGAATCATCCCTTCGTTCAGAATATCCATCCATGTGTTAGACACTGCCTGCCCATTAGAGGCCAAAAACTAGTGGCACAATATTTTGTAAGTAAGGGGGGGGGGGGGGGACAAAACTGTGAACTATAAATTCCCTGTACTTCAGTTATTAAAGAGTAAAAAAAGATACTTTCAGACAATTGGAACTAAAATTATTTGTCACTGGAAGACCTGTTAAAAATTGGCTAGAGGAAGTTACTGAAATAGAAAAGGAAAAAACCTTGAAATACCAACAGAAAGAGCAGAAATATGGTAAATACAATGAATTATCCTTTTCTTAATGAGATAACATCTGATATTCCAATCAATGATACTTAAAAGTGTGGACTTAGCCCTGGTGAGTGTGGTTGGGCATTGGCCTGTGCACTGAAAGGTTGCTGGTTGTTGAGCCCAGTGACCTAGGCAGGGATAAAGGACAGAGGTGTGGCCAGTTTTTTGACAATCAGCATTCCAAACAGAGAAAGCCATGGAGCCTGACTACCTCTCCTCACCCTCCCAGAGCCATCAGCAGGCCCCAGAAGAAGCTATAGCAGTGAGGGTTGGCGCATTATCTGAAATTTTTTCCCTGAGTGACAGGCACAATGTGACTAATCCCAGGGTAGGGTGGAGACATGGAGGTGATGCCACAGATGTCTGCCAGTCAACCTTACTGGGAAAGCAAAGCAACAAAGGAAGTGACCAAATTCTCCCAGCTCACCCCACACCAACAGATGACAGCTTCTCTGTTGGCACCGTCTGGCTGAAGTGGGCAGCACTGGTATTTCACGGATTTGGAACCCCAGTGGCCACTACATTCCCCTGGGGGATTTGTTTTCTGAGACCAAGATGACCAGAGCACAGAGGAGACACATACCTTCTATTGGGACACAGGTGATTTTCCACCCGCACATACATCTGAAATGCCAGAGGTGCTAGAGACTTAAAGATCTTGCTTCAGCACCACCACCTGTAAAGCAATAAGAAGACTTTTTATCTATTAGAGGAGTGCCATTTATACATAGATATCTAGAGAGAGGAGGAATCCATCAAATACCATGAGCAACCAAGATGACATGGCAGCCCAGGAACAAAATAAAAATTATCCCAAAAATAAAATCATGGAAATAGGTGATTTAAGTCAGCGGTCGCCAACCTTTCGGACCTCACAGATCACCGGTTGGTGACCACTGATTTAAATGACAGAGAATTCAAGATTTCAGTTCTCAGAAACAAGATACAAGAAAACAGGCAGTTATGAACTCAAAGTCAATGAACTAAATTAGTACTTTGCCAAACATTACAACTTTTAAAAAGAACCAAACAAATCTTGGAGATGAAGGATTCAATAAAAGAGAAAAGTGAACTAGTAGGCATAGGAAATAGAGCTTATCAAACAGTTGAGAACTTCCCAAACCTATGGAAAGAGCTAGGTCCTTGAATCCAAGAAACAAACAGAACACCTAGTTACCTCAGTCCAAAAGGCCTTCTCCAAGGCACATTGTCTCTGGCATCTAAGCCCTAAGCTGCTCCCCCACCCCACCCCAGCAGAGAGCACCAGAACTGAGAAAGGTGCCCACATTACCTCTGGCTGTGAAAAGGAGCAAGGCTGCTGTCTGCCGGGGAGGGACGGCTGGAAATTCAGGCACCCTCTTAAAGAGCCAACACACAAATCCTGTGTGCAGCCACTTATCTTGGGCTCTGGCAGAGGGAGGGCAGAGTGGACTGGAGCTGTGTGAGTAGAAGCAAGGGTTAGGGGCTTTGAGGTTAGAGCTCAGAAGCAGACACCCTGGTTTCCTCACTCTGTGGAGGTCATCTTTCTCAGGCAAAAACTGTCATCCATTCAGTTTTTGCATGGGGTAAGGATTAGCAAATCAGATCCAGCAATATATTAAAAAATTACACACCATGACCAAGTGGTATTTATTCCATGGATGCAAGGTTGGTACAATATTTGCAAATCAACAAATGTGATACATCACAAAGAAATTTAAAGACAAAAAGCACATGGTCATATCAATAAATGCAGAAAAAGCATTTGACAAAATACACCACTTGTTTTTGATAACTCTCAGCAAAGTGGGAAGAGAGGATATCTCAATGTGATAAAGGCCATATGTGACAAACCTATAGCGAACATCATACCCAATGGGCAAAACTAAAACCATTTCACCCAAGAACAGGAACACGACAGGAATATTTGCTTTCACCACTCTTATTCAACCTAGTCCTGGAAGTCCTGGTCACAGCAATCAGACAAGAAGAAGAAATAAAAGGCATCCAAATTTGAAAGGAGGAAGTAAAACTGTCATTATTAGCAGATGACATGATATTTCACATAGAAAACCCTACAGACTCCACCAAAAAATTACTAGATTTCAATAATGTAGCAGGATAACAAATTAACACCTAGAAATGAATGGCTTTTTTTCATAATATATTTTTATTAATTTCAGAGAGGGAGAGATAGAAGAATCAATGATGAGGGAGAATCATTGATTGGCTGCCTCTTGCATGGCCCCTACTGGTGATAAAGCCCACAACCTGGGCATGTGCCCTGACTGGGAATTGAACCATGACCTCCTGGTTTGTAGGTCAACACTCAACCACTGAGCCACACTGGACAGGCATCAGTAGCTTTTTTTATACATCAATAATTAATTCTTAGAGAAACTAAAACAATCCCATTTACCATTGCAACAAAAAAATTAAGATACTAACAATAAACCAAGGAAGCAAAAGACTTGTACTTGGAAAGATACAGGACATTGAAAAAAAGTGATAGAGGAAGATACAAACAAGTGGAAGAGTATTCCATATTCATGGGTTGGCAGAATTAGCATCATTAAAATGTCCATACTACCCAAGGCAATCTACAGATTCAATGCAATCCCTATTAAAATACTGCATATTTCACAGATCTAGAACAAACACTCCAAAAATTTATATGGTACCAAAAAGACCCTGAATATCCACAGCAATCTTGAGAAAGAACAAAATTGGAGGAATCACAATACCAGATACAAGTTATACTAAAAAGCCACTGTAATCAAAACAGCCTGGTACTGGCACAAGAACAGGCATATAGGTTAAAGAAGCAGAACAGAGACCCCAAGCCATTAGGCTTGATTAATATTTGACAAAGGAGGCAAGAGCATACAATGGAGTCAAGACAGTCTCTTCAATAAATGGTGTTGGGAAAATTGGACAGGTACATGCCAAAAAAATGAAATTAGGCCACCAACTTACACCACATACAAGAATAAACTCAAAATGGATAAAAGACTTAAATGTATGCAATGAAACCATAAAAATCCTACAAAAAAGCCATAGGCAGCAAAATCTCAAGACATCTCTCGTAGCAATGTGGTTATGGATACATCTCCAAGGGCAAAGGAAACTAAGGAGAAAATAAACAGATGGGACCACATCAAAATAAAAAGCTGCACAGAAAAAGAAACCAACAAAATGAAAAGGGAGCCCACTGTGTGGGAGAACATTTTTGGCGATGATACATCTGATAAAGGGTTAATATCCAAAATATATAAGGATCTCACCCAACTTAACAAAAGGAAGCCACACAATTTAATTTAAAAATGGGCAAAGGACCTAAATAGACACTTCTCCTTAGTGGACCTAAAGATGACCAAAGGACAGATGAAAAAATGCTCAAAGTCACTAATCATCAGAGAGATGCAAATTAAAACAACAATGAGGTATCACCTCACACCTGTCAGAATGGCTACTATCAACAAAGGGGGTGTGCATGAGGCAGACGGTCAATGATTCTCTCTCATCATGACTCTATCTCTCTCTCTCCCTTCCTCTCTGAAATCAATACAAAAATATATATATTAAAAAGTCAACCATATGCTGTCTTCCGATGACACATCTAAGCTGCAAAGACATATATGGACTCAAAGTGAAAGGGTGGAAAATGATTCTCCAAGAAAATATCCATAGAAAAGCAGGTGCAGCCATATGTATATCTAACAAAATAGTAAAGAGAGCAAAGTTAACAAGAGACAAAGATGGACATTTTATAATGATAAAAGGAAAACTACATCAAGAAGATATAACACGCCCTGACCTGTTTGGCTCAGTGGATAGAGTGTCGGCCTGCAGACTGAAGGGTCCTGGGTTCGATTCTGGTCAAGGGCATGTACCTTGCTTGTGGGCACATCCCTGTTGGGGGTGTGCAGGAGGCAGCTGATCGATGTTCCTCTCTCATCGATGTTTCTAACTCTCTGTCCTTCTCCCTTCCTCTCTGTAAAAAATCAATAAAAAAATATATTTAAAATAGCAATGAGAATTTAAAAAAAAAAGAAGATATAACACTTCTCAATATATATGCACCCAATCATGGAAAACCAAAATATAAATAGCAATTGCTAACAGAAGTAAAGAGAAAAAACAGACAAAAATAATCATAGTATGGTACCTAAATATTCTATTGACAGATTTAGATGAATCATTGAAACAGAAAATCAATAAAGAAATATTGGCCTTGAGAAACCAAGATGGCGGCATAGGTTAACGCCGGAGATTGCTGCCTCGAACAACCACTTCAGAGATATAACTAAAGGACAGAACGGACATCATCCAGAACCACAGGAAGGCTGGCTGAGTGGAAATTCTACAACTAGGAGGAAAGAGAATATCATACCCAGACTCAGAGGAGGCACAGTGCTGAAGTGAAATACTCAGGTGTGGAGTGCGCACGACCGGGCTGGCGGCGGAGGGCGCGGTTGTTGTTTTCAATCGGGAGGGAGTTTCAGACTCTGAGCTCCAGATCCGGGCGAGTCTCTGGGGACCCAGACTCAAAAGGGAGAAGCGGGACTGTCTGGCTTTGGTCGGAACTTGAAGGCAGCTTTCTCTCCGAGGTTTGCAGCAGTTGCTGGGACTCTGAGAGGCAGAGCCCCTAGGGACGGAACTGAGAGCAGCCATAACTGCTTGTTCCGCCCGCCCTGTTGATCCCCTGGGACCCGCCCCGCCCAAGCCCTGCACAGAGCCAATTGCCGGATAGCCTCAGGCAAAGGCTAGATTAGCACCGCCCTAGAGATCCAGCACAGAAGCTCTCCCACTGCAGACACAGCTGACTCTCATAGCCAGTTAGCCTGGAGGTCAAATCACCCCTGGTATTACCGACAACAATCAAGGCTTAACTACAAGACTGCACACAAGACCACTAGGGGGTGCACCAAGAAAAGATATAAAAATGCGGAGACAAAGACACAGGACGCAAATGTCAGAAATGGAAGATATAGAGCTCAAAACCACACTTTTAAGGTCTCTCAAGAACTGTCTAGAAGCTGCCAATAAACTTAGTAAGGCCCTCGAAAAGATTGGTGAGACCGCCAATAAATGTAGTGAGATCCTCAAGAAATCTAATGAGACCCTCGATGTTGTGATAAAGAACCAACTAGAAATTAAGCATACACTGACTGAAATAAAGAATAATATACAGACACCCAACAGCAGACAAGAGGAGTGCAAGAATCAAGTCAAAGATTCAAAATGCGAAGAAGCAAAAAACACCCAACTGGAAAAGCAAAATGAAAAAAGAATCCGAAAATACGAAGACAGTGTAAGGAGCCTCTGGGACAGCTTCAAGCATACCAACATCAGAATTATAGGGGTGCCAGAAGATGAGAGAGACCAAGATATTGAAAACCTATTTGAAGAAATAATGACAGAAAACTTCCCCCACCTGGTGAAAGAAATAGACTTACAGGTCCAGGAAGTGCAGAGAACCCCAAACAAAAGGAATCCAAAGAGGACCACACCAAGACACATCATAATTAAAATGCCAAGAGCAAAAGACAAAGAGAGAATCTTAAAAGCAGCAAGAGAAAGAAACCCAGTTACCTACAAGGGAGTACCCATACGACTGTCAGCTGATTTCTCAACAGAAACTTTGCAGGCCAGAAGGGAATGGCAAGAAATATTCAAAGTGATGAATACCAGGAACCTACAACCAAGATTACTTTATCCAGCAAAGCTATCATTCAGAACTGAAGGTCAGATAAAGAGCTTCACAGATAAGGAAAAGCTAAAGGAGTTCATCACCACCAAACCAGGATTATATGAAATGCTGAAAGGTATCCTTTAAGAAGAGGAAGAAGAAGAAAAATGTAAAGATACAAATTATGAACAACAAATATGCATCTATCAACAAGTGAATCTAAGAATCAAGTGAATAAATAATCTGGTGATCATAATAGAATCAGGGACATAGAAAGGGAATGGACTGACTATTCTTGGGGGGGAAAGGGGTGTGGGAGATACAGAAAGAGACTGGACAAAAATCGTGCACCTATGGATGAGGACAGTGGGTGGGGAGTGAGGGTGGAGGGTGGGGCGGGAACTGGGAGGAGGGGAGTTATGGGGGGAAAAAAGAGGAACAAATGTAATAATCTGAACAATAAAGATTTAATTTAAAAAAAAAAAGAAGAAAGACAGAAAAAAAAAAAAGAAATAAATATTGACCTTAAATGACACATTAGACCAAACAGACATTATTGACATCCCAGAATATCAGATGGTATAGACTTCTCCAGTGCACATGGAACATTTTCAAGAAAAGACCATATGTTGGGACTCAAAACTAATCTCCACAAATTTAAGAAGATTAAAATTACATCAAGTATATTCTCCAACCACAGTGCTTTAAAATTTGAACTCAAAAATAATAAAATACATATATAACACAACTACTAAAAAATGACTGGGTCAAAGGAGAAATAAAAGGTGAGATCAAAGATATGTAGAGACTAATGAGAATGAGACTATGATGTATCAAAACCCCTGGGACGCAGCAAAAGCAGTCATGAGAGGGAAGGTCATAGCATTACAAACCCATCTGGAAAAATCTCAAGTAAATAATCTAACATTATATCTTGAACTTTAAAAAAAAGAAAAGCATTAGAAGAAAGGAAATAATAAATGTTAGAGCTGAATTGAATTAACTAGAGAACAAAAATATACAAAAAAATACTACAGTCTTTTTTAAAAAAATTAAATTGACAAAATCAGAAACAAAAGAGAAGCCACCATAGACATCACAGAAATACAAAGCGTCATACTAGAATGCCAGGAAAGATCATACGTCATCAAATCCCACCTAGAATATGCCAGCAAATTTCAATGAGAATATATGACACCTAGAAGAAGTGGATAAGTTCCTAGAAATATATAACCTTTCTAGACTGAATCATGAAGAACTGGAAAATCTAAATAGATCAATCAACAATGAAGAATGGAGTGAATTCTACTAAACATTCAAAAAATTTGGTACTTAACCTTATCAAACTTTTACAGAAAATCAAAGAAGAGAGAATACTTTCTAATACATTTTATGAGGCCAACATAACCCTAGCATCATAGGCACAGTTTCTCAGACTGTTAATGGAAATCGGGTTGGCTATTGTTAGAGTTTGGCTGGTGATGTGGGTTGTGAAAGAATTCACAGCTGGAGAAGAGATAGATGCAGAGAGAAGGAGCTTATTTTACTTTCTGGAAGAGAAAGGACTAATGAATACAAGGGCAAGAAAAAAAAAAGCAGCTTCTCCTTTTAAAGGGTGAGGAAGGGGGATTTGGGCTAAAGTTGAGTTTGTTTTTCAGGAGACAGTCCAGGCAGATGTCCTAGGGAGGTGTCTTGTCAGTATTTTTCCAAAGCCTATAAAACGTGCTTAGAGCAAAAATTATGAAGAATCTAAAGAGGCTTGTTTGAAGGTTTGGGGTAGAGGGTAACTAGAGACTCCTTGGTGCAAATTACCCCGGAGTTGTAAAAACAGCAGGAAGGTGGTGGGTGTAAGAATGTAGCATTGAAAGTAGCTTATTGAACCCTTTGAATCAGAGGAGCTAACAATCATGGGGTTTAATTGCCAGGGACGTCTCATACCTTATGGAAGATTACAGTCAGGAAAAAGAGGCCTTGTTCTTGTCCTAACAGCTGTATCTATCAGCATGCTGAAAACACTTCAATCCAGTAATCCTGCAGCCAGCACCAGCCCCAACATCCACTTGCTCCCTGACCATGTATGTGAAGTTCACTGCTTGAAAGTGCCAACAGTGTACACCATTGAGTGTGCCTTCTGCAGACACTAGTTATTTAATTTTGTGGTAAAAAATTGTTTCCAATAAAGAACAATTACACAAATTGACAATGGTTAAAGCTGGGTGATTATGCCTGGAAGTTCCTGTTATTGTTGCACTTGTTTCAAATATTTTATTGCAAAGATCAAGAGCAGTCATGTCTCAGCATTCTCTGCCCTTTCCAAGAATTGGTGCAAAATGCAATCAGATTTTATTTTGAAAGGTAAACTTAGTTTCATTATCTCCAGTTGATTTTTTAAAATCATGTCTCAAAAGACATTTTCCCTCATAATTTCCTAGGTTTTTTATTTTTTATATATTTTTACTCTTCATGCTTATTGAGGACATGCTTATTGATTTTAGAAAGAGGGATCGAAGAGAGAGAGAGAGGAGAGAGAGAGAGGGAGGGAGAGAGAGAGAGAGAGAGAGAGAGAGAGAGAGAGAGAGAGAGAGAGAGAGAGAGAGAAAGAAACATGGATCCACTGACTCGGCACAACGAAAGGTTGTAGTTTGAATCCAAGGATCCAAGGCGGGGGGTGTATGGGAGGATGCTCCAACCAACTGAATCGCCTGGCCAAGACAATTTCCTAGATTTTGATCTTTCCCTTGAGTGAATGTTCTCTAAACACTATTTTTGTACCACTTACTACCTCATCTCAAGGCCTCCTGTTTTGTGTGTGTGTGTTTCATTGCATGGAATTGCAAAAACTTCCTGCAATCTATTGGCAAGCATTGTATGGTAGTTGTGGACATGTAAACACAAAGCCTCACTCACTCACCTGGGCCTGGGTCATGCTCTGCAATCTGAAAGGATGGTAGGCATCCTGGCCTCACTGTCCTGGACTATGGACGCAGGAGTCTTCCTGAGTTCATCTTCTTTTTTTTTAATATATTTTATTGATTTTTTACAGAGAGGAAGGGAGAGGATAGAGAGTTAGAAACATCAATGAAAGAGAAACATCGATCAGCTGCCTCCTGCACACCCCCTACTGGGGATGTGCCTGCAACCAAGGTACGTGCCCTTAACCAGAATCGAACCTGGGACCCTTCAGTCTGCCGGCCGACGCTCTATCCGCTGAGCCAAACCGGTCAGGGCTCTTCCTGAGTTCTTGGTCTGGATCATATCAGATTCTCTCCAGTGGTCCTCGAGACGAATTTGAGATCCTGGGACTCTAAGAAGAGGCCTCCCAAGGCTCTGCAGGAACAGAGGCAGAGCAGAGACAGGGAGGCAAGGAGGCAGCAGGTCACTGCCCAGGAAACGCACCACGAAACCAACTCTTGACTCAGGCAGATGGAATTCAAGACAGGCCAGAAGGCACGGACCCGCTGGCCGGGGGGCAGGAATAAGAGTTTGTGAGGCCCCCAGTGCAGCCACTTCCCACTGTGGTCTGATGCATCTTATTTAATCCCCAAACAGCCTGACTTAGAGATTGTCAGTGTCACGGGTGACTCACATAATTTCACAGGCTATCAGTACTCCTCGATGCTCCACTCTCCTATTTAAGTGACTGCAGCCTCTTCCAATGAAAACAAAATCCCGCCCTGCCCCACGTGGGCTTGCCCACACTGCCCCTCCTCATGTGCAGGGCATACACAGGAACCCAGCCTCCCACCAGTGGGGCATGTAAGGGGGACCCAATGAAACGCACATTTTTACTGTTGAAACATGTCTCCAGACTCAGAAAAAGAAACAATGACCTGGCCCAGTATTCTGCTTTCCCAAACCCCAGGGGCTCTCCCAAACCTCAGTAAGCTCCTGGGGTTTGGGTCCCTGAAGATAGAGGGCACTGTGCCCTGAAGCCGCCTGCTATGATTCCATGCCGCTCCCCCAATTGAAACAACCACCACACCCAGAGAGGAGGTGAAACTGCCCTGGTAACTTATTAGACATTCTACCCCACGACCCCAGCAAGGTTTTCCTGCTTTAGCTCTAAGTGCATTTCCCCCCCTACAATAACCTTCATTTTATTCTTTAAAACTGATTTTACACGTAGGCCATAATAAAATCCTCATGACTTTTTTTTTAATCTTTATTGTTGAGATTATTACAGATGTCCCTCTTCCCCCCCCCCCCCAATAGCTCCCACCACCCAGTTTCCACCCCACCCCAGGCCCTTGCCACCCTATTGTCTGTGTCCATAGGTGCTTCATACATGCGTATAATATCTTTGTCGAATCTCTTCCTGCACCCCTGACCCCCTTCCCTCTGAGAATAGTCAGTCTGTTCCATTTCCATGCCCCTGATTCTATTCCATTCACCAGTTTATTCTGTTCATCATATTTTTTATTCATTTGATTTTTAGATTCACTTGTTGATAGATATGTATTTGTTGTTCATAATTTTTATCTTTACCGTTTTCTTCTTCTTCCTCTTCTTAAAGGATACCTTTCAGCATTTCATATAATACTGGTTTGGTGGTGATGAACTCCTTTAGCTTTTTCTTATCTGTGAAGCTCTTTATCTGACCTTCAATTCTGAATGATTGCTTTGCTGGGTAATCTTGGTTGTAGGTTCTTGCTATTCATCACTTTGAATATTTCTTGCCACTCTCTTCTGGCCTGCATAATTTGTGTTGAGAAAGAATCTGACAGTCGTATGGGTACTCCCTTGTAGGTAACTGACTGTTTTTCTCTTGCTGCTTTTTTTAAAAAAATATATTTTATTGATTTTTTTACAGAGAGGAAGGGAGAGGGATAGAGAGTCAGAAACATTGATGAGAGAGAAACATCAATCAGCTGCCTCCTGCACACCCCCTATTGGAGATGTGCCTGTAACCAAGGTACATGCCCTTGACCAGAATCGAACCTGGGACGCTTGAGTCTGCAGGCTGACACTCTATCCACTGAGCCAAACCAGTTAGGGCTCTCTTGCTGCTTTTAAGATTCTCTCTTTGTCTTTTGCTCTTGGCATTTTAATTATGATGTGTCTTGGTGTGGTCCTCTTTGGATTCCTCTTGTTTGGGGTTCTTTGCGCTTCCTGGACTTGTAAGTCTATTCCTTTCACCAGGTGGGGGAAGTTTTCTGTCATTATTTCTTCAAATAGGTTTTCAATATCTTGCTCTCTCTCTTCTTCTGGCACCCCCATAATTTGGAAGTTGGTTTGCTTGAAGTTGTCCCAGAGGCTCCTTACACTATCTTCATATTTTTTAATTCTTTTTTTCTCTTTGGTCTTCTGGTTGGATATTTTTTGCTACCTTGTATTTCAAATCATTGACTTGATTCTTGGGATCCTCTAGTCTACTGTTGAATCCCTGTATATTATTCTTTATTTTAGTCAGTGTATGCTTAATTTCTGACTGGTCCTTTTCCATTTTTTTTTGGCATTCTCACTAAGGTCGTTGAAAGTCTCACTAAGTCCTTGAAGGTTTCTAGAAGATTCTTGAGTAACCTTATAACTGTGGTTTTGAACTCTATATCCAGTAGTTTGCTTTCTTCCATTTCTTTCATTTGTGACAGGTTTCTTTGTCTCTGCATTTTGGCTGCTTCCCTACATTTTTTTCTATGTACTGGGTAGCTGCTAAGTCTCCTTGAGTTGATAGAGTGGCCTTGTAGAGTATGTGTCCTAGGGCCCAGTGGTTCAGCCTCCACAATCACCTGAGGTGGACACTCTTGGTGCACCCCTTTGTGGGCAGTGTGCACAGTCTTCTTGTAGTTAAGCCTTGTTGCTGTTGGTATCACTGTGAGGAGTTGACCTCCAGGCCAATTGGCTATGGGGACCAGCTGCGACTACAGTGGGAAAATTGCTGTGCAGGAGACACCCTTATGGGGCAGGACTTGCTTCAGTGGGGCTTTGGTGCTCACTGAGTCTGCCCCTTGAGTGTGTCTCTTATGGATGTGAAGAGTTGTAATCTGGATGGTCTCACACTGATCACTGGGTACACTGGCTCTTGGATCTCTAAGGAGGTGCAAAGTCAGCCACTGCCTGGGGCCACCCAGCAGGAGTTACAGAGAGATCTGCAGATTCCTTCTCTTTGTATCGGGTTTGGAAGTGCCCAGATGAGGTCCAACTGTGAAGCAAGGCAGGCTGGTGCTGGCGCTGGCCTTGGCCTGTTATTGATAGCTTTGGGGCTCCCTGACCTAGCTGCAGCTTGTTTGACAGGTTTTAGGCTGAGAAAGGGCAGGCCATTCATATGCAAAAGCCGTTGCACACAGCTTAGGTGGGGTTATAAATTGGGTGGGGCGGAGTCTCAGGGAATCTCCAGGGTGAGCAAACAGAAATGGCTGCCAGATTAGCTGACCGACCAGCATTGAGGACAGGAAGATGCCACCCAATCATGTGGCTAAGAAAAGGTCACCCCCAGAAGATGCTCTCCCCAAAAGCAAGAAAGTGAAGGTCTCACATAGGTCCCACTGCACAGAACCGGGCTTGGTGCTGATACTGGGCCAGGGTGACGTGGGTCAGCTGGGGCTGGGCGAAAATGTGATGGAGAGGAAGAAGCCAGCCCTAGTAACCATTCCAGAAGACATTGTACAGGCTGAGGGTGGGGGCATGCACACCGTGTGTCTAAGCAAAAGTGGCCAGGTCTACTCCTTTGGCTGCAATGATGAGGGTGCCCTGGGAAGGGCCACATCAGTGGAGGGCTCAGAGATGGTTCCTGGGAAAGTGGAACTGCAAGAGAAAGTGGTGCAAGTGTCAGCAGGGGACGGCCACACAGCGGCGCTCACCGAGGATGGCCGTGTCTTCCTCTGGGGCTCCTTCCGGGACAATAATGGTGCGATTGGGCTCTTGGAGCCCATGAAGAAGAGCGTGGTAGCTGTGCAAGTGCAGCTAGTGTGCCTGTGGTGAAGGTGGCCGTGGGGAACGACCACGTGGTGATGCTGACAGCTGACGGTGACCTCTACACCTCGGGCTGCGGGAGCAGGGCCAGTTGGGCCGTGTCCCTGAATTATTTGCCAATCGTGGTGGCCGGCCTGGCCTTGAACGACTCCTGGTCCTCAAGTGTGTGATGTTAAAATCCAGGGGAACCCGGAGCCATGTGAAATTCCAGGATGCCTTCTGTGGCACCTACTTCACCTTTGCCATCTCCCTTGAGGCCCATGTATATGGCTTTGGCCTTTCAAACTACCATCAGCTTGGAACCTCAGGCACAGAATCTTGTTTTGTACCCCAGAACCTGACATCCTTCAAGAACTCTACGAAGTCCTGGGTGGGCTTCTCTGGTGGCCAGCACCATACAGTCTGCATGGATTCGGAAGGAAAAGCATACAGCCTGGGCCGGGCTGAGTACGGGAGGCTGGGCCTTGGAGAGCGTGCCCACCCTCATCTCCAGGCTGCCCATCGTCTCCTTGGTGGCTTGTGGGGCCTCTGTGGGATATGCCGTGACCAAGGATGGTCATGTTTTTGCCTGGGGCATGGGCACCAACTACCAGCTGGGCACGGGACAGGAGGAGGATGCCTGGATCCCCATGGAGATGACAGGCAAACAGCTGGAGAACTGCCTGGTTCTATCTGTGTCCAGGGGGGCCAGCACACAGTCTTACTAGTCAGGGACAAGCAACAGAGCTGATGAAGCTTCTAGGGCCTGGCTCCCGGCCCACCCCCCTCTCCCCTCCTGGAACATAGAAGCTGTGATGACTACAGATTCCAGCAGGCCTTCCCCAGCCCCCAGTACTTTGTCATCACCTGCCTTTTTTTTCCATCCATGGAACAGAATCACTTTCCTCTTTTTTATTCCTCCTTTCTGGAATTAGCCTGTAACCTACAGGATGGAGAGGGTGGAATAGAAGAGGGGAGTGAGGTTTGTTGGAATGTTGCTCACCCCAGAACTATGCGATTAGACCTTTCCCCTCATCCCTACCTCCCATGGTCCTAGCTGACCTTGGTTTTGTCTACAAAAAGCCAAAACTTCCTCCCCTGGGGGGGGGGGGTTGATTCCCTCACCCTGAGAAGTTGGGGCTCCATCGAGCCCTGCTCTAGTCATGTGCCACTCTTATGTCCTTCACAATCCACAGGCAGACCGATGGTACAGTTGTTGGACCCAGCTCTCAGGCACCTATGCCTGGGGGAAACTGGAGAAGGGGCAGGGCTGCCAGCCATGGGCAAGCCCAAGCCAAGTATTTGGCCCTGAACAGGTGTCCAAGGGACAAAGAGAGAGTGATCCTCCACTTGATCAAGAAAAAGGCCAATCAGCTTTCTCCCAGAAGCACAAATGTTCTGTCCTGCACTGCCCATCCAGCCTGCCGCACCTGCCTGAAGTCTGGAAAGGAAGCTGGCCTGCAGAGCAGGACTTGGGGGCGCGGGAAGGAGGGTTTTATAAACAAACAGCAATATCGAGAGTGAGGGAGAGCAGGGAAGAAGGTTGGATGGGCAGAGACTGGTTCCCAGAAAGGGAAGCAGAAGCTTGTACCGTGTCTGTGAAAATAGCAAGCAGGTTTTTTTTAATGTAAAGTATTTTAGAAGAGAGAGTGAAATCTTTTAACATTTTGAATAAATTGAGTTTTATAACAAAGAAGAGAGAGAGAGAGAGAGAGAGAGAGAGAGAGAGAGAGAGAGAGAGAGAGAAATGGCTGCCAGTCAGCCCTGCACCCGGGGAGGTCCCAGCACGGGAACAATGACCACTGCGAGCACCTCCATCTGGAATAAAGCAGCCCCTGAGTTCCTGCCCTGATGCCAGACAGTCCAGTTTCTTCCCGTATGTATCTCGGTCGCCCAGAGCTTCACCCAGCACTGGAGCTCAGAGGAAGTGGGAGCTTGTAAATTCAGTTCATGGTGCTGGCCTTTTAAGAGGAGCAGCTGGGTCTCCAGCAGCCTGTGTGTCACTCAGCTCCAATCCGTACTGGTTTTTACAGTCCGTAGTTCTTACTGCCTGTAGGGACTTCTTTCCCCAGCTCTGGAACCCTGGGCTGGGGGTCTGGTGTGCGGCTGGGACGGCTCGCTCCTCCGGGCAGCCTCCACAGAGGTGATCTCCTCCCGATTAAAAAAGCAGCTCACCTGGTGCCAAACCAGCCCGTTCCGCGCCTCCACACCTCCTACCAGTCTCAGTGCACTTTCTTCTTTACTTCTCTAGTAGTAGGACTTCCGCTCAGCCAGCTTTCCCAAGGTTCTGGACGGTTGTTGTTCTGTATTTTAGTTGTATTTTTGATGTGATTGTGGGAGGCAGCAAGTACAGGTGTTTACCTGTGCCGCCACCTTGGTCCACCCCCTCATGACTTTTTTACACTCCCTCCTCCTTGGCACCCAGAGTAGACTTTAAAATTGAAAGAGATCTCTTTACTCCCCGACTTTAATATTCTAGTGGCTTCTCTCAGTCACACCCTGTTACACCATTTTCCTCACTGCATTTAACATGACATGAAATCACCTTCCTAAACTCTTTGTATATTTACAGTGTATACTGCCTGTCACTTCCACCATAACATGAATATCTTTCCCTTGTACATGTAGGTGCACAACAAATATTTCCTGAATAAAGGGGTTTGGGGAAGGAATACCAGGCAGGCAGGTATTTTTGTCCATTGTCTTGAGTGAAGCTGCCATTGGCTTCTGACAGCTCCTGACTCACTCAGCCATCCACACGGGAAATAATGTGTGAAATTCTCACACACGAATTCATATAGCAGTTGACATTTCGAGAGGATCCAAGATGGCAACAAAGTAGGTGAAAGTTACACTAACCTGCTTCCAGGACCAAGCTGGAATTACAACCAAAATAAACAACAATCAACTTGAATAACATAATGAAGATTAGCTAAGCAGAAGTCTTATAACCAGGATTTACAGAGGAAGCCACATGGAGACTGGTAGAAAGGGTAGGTCATGAAAAAGGCTGGCCCCGCACCTGTGTGTAGCAGTTGAGAAGCCAGAGGGATACCTCAGCTGCAATATCCCCTGAGTGGTGTAGGGTCTCAGCCCCATGCCAGGCTCCCCGCCCAGAGCACAGAGCCAACAAGGGAGCCTGAATAACATCTGATAATCAGTGGGGATTCTGTCCACAAATGATAGACAAAAGTCTGCTAAAAACCCAGGCACCCCCTTAGAGGGCCAATGCACAACATTTTATTCTCAGCCACTCACCTTGGGATCCAACACAGGGAGGGCAGCTCAAAGTGGACTGGAGTTGTGTGAGGAGGAACTGGATGGTGTGGCTCCAGAGAGAGAGCTAAGGAAACAACCGACCAGGATCCCTGTGTTGAGTCCCTTGCCCTTACTCTGCTGGCACTCTCCTCCATCGGGCATCACTCTGGGGGAATGCAATTGTCCCACCCTCCTGACTCACTGTGGCCCTGTCCTGCCAAGGTCATAGTCTGCAGAAGAGTCAGCTGCCAGGGTCCCTTGTGTAGAGGTCCAGGTGAACTCAGGGAATGTCAGAGACTGAGTTGTGTGATTCTGAAACAGGACCCATTCTTCCCCTTTCTGAAAAGCATGACTGAAGATGCCACTCAATGGGAGACCCACCGGGCCCTTCACCCTGATTCTAGGTGGCCCTGCCCTGCCAAGCTAAGGCTGTCAAGGAGGTTCAGCCAGAAAGTGGAATTCATTCCTGGGATGCCAGGTTGGTACAAATTACTTAACATGATACACCACATAAACAAAATAAAATATAAAATCAATAGATGCAGAAAAAAATCAATAGATGTAGAAAAAATCAGCACCTTTTTAGGGTAAAAACTCTACAATGTGTCCTGACCAATGTTCTCCAGTAGTTAGAGCATCAGCCAGTGCACAGAGAGGCTTGGGTATAATTTTACCTGAATTTCAGGTTTCATCTCTGGCCCAGGTTGGGGATTATGCAGGAGGCAACCAATTCATGTGTCTCTCTCATGTCAATGTCTCTCTCTCTCTCTCTCTCTCTCTCTCTTCTCTTTCTCTCTCTCTCTCTTCCCCTGACACTCTCCCTCCAACCCTCACTCTAAAAAACAAAAAAATGCACCTCTCTACCATGTGAGAATAGATGGAACACATCCTCATATATAAAAACCCAGGGTCCACCCTAACCAGTTTGGCTCAGTAGATAGAGCATCGGCCTGCGGACTCAAGGGTCCCAGGTTCGATTCCGGTCAAGGACATGTACCTGGGTTGCAGGCACATCCCCAGTCGGGAGTGTACAGGAGGCAGCTGATTGATGTTTCTCTCTCATCTATGTTTCTAACTCTATCCTTTTCCCTTCCTCTCTGTAAAAAATCAATACAATATATTTAAAAAAAAAAAAACACAAATAAACACCCAGGGTCCACAACGACCGAAGGCTTGACTAACCAGAAGTCAGTCCTGCAGTCAATGCTGGGTTGCCATGGCGACCCAGCACTCACTGCCAAGGGGGCTGAGAATCAGGCCCAGAGAGAGGCCCAAAGAGAGAGGCAGGGTCTGATCCACAGCTTCTCTCTGTCTCTCCAGGCTTTGCCAGCCGCTGTGCCTGTTTCTCTCCAGGCCTCTGCAGGGGCTGCTGATTAGCCCCGCCTCTCTAAACAGGCCCGGAGATAGGCCGGGAGATGATGACTGGCATAGAAACTGACCAATCAGAACCAAATCTGGGTGAAGTGCGAGGAGCCAATGGCTGCCTAGAAGGCAGAGCTTTTGATGCTGACTGGCATAGAAACCGACCAATAAGAACCTAATCTGGGTGAACTGCGAAGGCAGAACCTAAGGTGGGGGCTGAGGAGGGGTTTCAAGGGCAACAGCTGTTTGGTGTAAGGTGTAAGAAAGCGGTTCAATATTTTTATGACCGGTTTGGCAGTATAGTGCATATGGCTGGCTATCAGTCCAGATATAGGAATTATGTATTTTTGTCTGCCAAGAGCATCTCCTCCTGCTCAAAAAGGCTTTTCACCCCCATTTAAGCAATCCTATTCTATATAATCTATACTACTAAAAGGGTAATATGCTAATTAGACCAGGTCGATCAGCCATCTTCCAGACGTCTGACTTCCTTCCGGATAAAGCCATCGTGTTGGGGCCTGAGGCAGAGAGGGCAGTTGGGGGCGATCAGGCAGGCAGAGGCAGTTAGGGGAGAGATCAGGCCGGCAGGGGAGAGCAATTGGGAGCAAGATCAGGCTGGCCAGGGAGGGCAGTTAGGGGCAATCAGGCAGGGCAGGCAGGTGAGCGGTTAGGAGCCAGTGGTCCCAGATTGTGAGAGGGATGCCCGACTGCCGGTTTAAACCAGCAATTGAACATCCCCCAAGGGGTCCCCGATTGGAGAAGGTGCAGGCTGGGCTGAGGGAACCCCCCCCCATGCATGAATTTTGTCCACCGGGCCACTAGTGTCAATATAATGAAGGGCATATATGACAAACCCACAGCTAACATTATATTCCTTTGGGAATAACTTAAAGTTTTCCTTAACATCAGGAACAAGATAGCGTTGTCCACAGTCACCACTCTTATTCCATAGTAATGGAAGTCCTAGTCACAGAAATTATACAAGAGGAAGAAATAAAAGGCATTCAAATTCAAAAGAAATAAGTAAAACTGTCATTATTTGTAGATGACATGATACTGTATATAGAGAACCTTAATGATTCCACCAAAAAACTAATAAGTCTGATTAATTCAGTAAAATACAGGATACAAAATAAATATTCAGAAACCAGTTGCATTTTTAAACACAAACTAGAGGCACAGTGCATGGATTCATGCCCCAGTGGGGTCCCTTGTCCTGGCCTGCTCAAGGGAGAGAGATTGGGAGGTGTAGCAGATCTACTTAATACATAGTCACAGACCCAAACAGGCAGCCAAATGAGGAGGCAAAGAAACAACCCCCAAATGAAAGAACAAGAGAATTCTCCAGAAGGAGAGATAAATGAAGCAGAGATAAGAAATTTATCAGACATAGAGTTCAGAATAATGACAAAAGTACTCAATAGCAACACTATCATTCAAAATAGATGGTGAAATAAAGAACTTCCCAGACCAAAATAAAAGGCTAAAGGAGTTTGTCACTACCAAACCAGCACTGCAAGAAATGCTACAGGGTCTATGTAATGAGAAGAAGAAATAGAGAGAAACATAGGCATACAGAATTAAAATGCAAAAAAATAAGTACCTATCAATAATAACCTTAAATGTAAATGGATTGAGAGAAACCTAGATGGCGGCATAGGTAAACACCTGAAATTGCTGCCTCGCACAACCACTTCAAAACTACAACTAAAAGACAAAACGGACATCATCCAGAACCACAGGAAGGCTGGCTGAGTGGAAATTCTACAACTAGAAGCAAAGAGAAAAGCACACTGAGACTCAGAGGAGGTGCAAAAGTAAAGTGCAGAAGTATGGATGCTCGAGTGTGTGTGAAAAGGGCTGGCAACTGAGGGCACTGCTGTCTTTTTCAATCAGGAGGGAGACACAAGCTCCCGACAGTTCTGAACTCCAGTTCCGGCGAGTCTCTGGTGACTCAGACTCATATGGGGAGAAATTGGACTGTCTGGCAGCGGGCGGAACTTGAGGGCGGCTTTCTCTCAGAGGTGTTTGCAGCGATTACCGTGGGACACTGAGACCCAGGACCTCTTAGGGCAGGGCTGAGGATCAGCCATAGCTGTTTGCTCTGCCCTGTTGATTCCCTGAGACCCCGCTCCACCCAAGCTGTGCGCAGAGGCTTTTGCATATGAATGGCCTGGCCCTTTGCAATCTAAAATTACTGAACAAACTGCAGCTGGGTCAGAGAGACCCAGAACTTCCAAAAGAAGGCCCAAGGTCTCACAGCAGCTTTCATTGCTTCACAGCTGGGCCTCATCTGGGCACCTCCAACCCCAAACAAGGAAGAGGAATCTGCAGATCTGTCCATAGCTCCTGCTGGGTATCCTCAGGCAGAGGCTAAATTAGCACCTCCTTAGAGATCCAGGTGCCAGTGTACCCAGTGGTCAGAGTGGGACCACCCAGATTACAACTCCTCAGATCCATAAGGGACACACTCAGGGGCCAGACTCAACAAGATTGTGCGCAAAGCCCACAAAGGGGTGCACCAAGAGTGTCCACCTCAGGTAATTGCGGAGGCTGAGCCACTGGGCCCTATAGGACACCTAGCACACAAAGCAACTCTATCAACACAGGAAAGCAGCCAAAATGCGGAAACAAAGAAACAGGTCACAAATGACAGAACTGGAGGAAAGCAAAAGACTGGATATAGAGTTCAAAACCACACTCTTAAGGTTTTTCAAGAATTTTCTAGAAACTGCCAATAAATCTAGTGAGACCCTCGAGGTTATGAAAAAGGACCAACTAGAAATTAAGCATACACTGACTGAAATAAAGAATAATATACAGACTCCCAACAGCAGACCAGAGGAGCGCAAGAATCAAGTCAAAGATTTGAAATACGAAGAAGCAAAAAACACCCAACCAGAAAAGCAAAATTAAAAAGGAATCCAAAAATATGAATATAGTGTAAGGAGCCTCTGGGACAACTTCAAGCAAACCAACATCCAAATTATGGGTGTGCCAGCAGAAGAGAGAGAGCAAGATATTGAAAACCTATTTGAAGAAATAATGACAGAAAACTTCCCCCACCTGGTGAAAGAAATAGACTTACAAGTCCAGGAAGCACAGAGAACCCCAAACAAAAGAATCCAAAGAGGACCACACCAAGACACATCATAATTAAAATGCCAAGAGCAAAAGACAAAGAGAGAATCTTAAAAGCAGCAAGAGAAAAACAGTCAGTTACCTACAAGGGAGTATCCATACGACTGTCATCTGATTTCTCAACAGAAACTATGCAGGCCAGAAGGGAATGGCAAGAAATATTCAAAGTGATGAATACCAGGAACCTACATCCAAGATTACTTTATCTAGCAAAGCTATCATTCAGAATTGAAGGTCAGATAAAGAGCTTCACAGATAAGAAAAAGCTAGAGGAGTTCATCACCACCAAACCAGGATTATATGAAATGCTGAAAGGTATTCTTTAAGAAGAGGAAGAAGAAAAAGGTAAAGATAAAAATTATGAACAACAAATATATATCTATCAACAAGTGAATCTAAAAATCAAGTGAATCAAAAATCTGATGAACAGAATAAACTGGTGAATATAATAGAATCAGGAGCATAGAAAGGGAATGGACTGACAATTCTTGGGGGGAAAGGGGTGTGGGGGGTGCGGGAAGAGACTGGACAAAAATCGTACACCTATGGATGAGGACAGTGGGGGTGGGGGCGGTAAGGGCAGAGGGTGGGGTGGGAACCGGGTGGAGGGGAGCTACGGGGGGAAAAAGAGGAACAACTGTAATAATCTGAACAATAAAGATTAAAAAAAAAAAAAAGAATGTACACTGAACTTGCTGGCATGGATTCAGATTGCTAGCCCCCCAAATATCAGGGTTACATTGGAATTAGCCCATTTTAGCCTTTTCAACATCATATTAATGAAATGAAGGAAAAAAACCCCACAATCATCTAAATTGATGCAGAAAGAGCATTTGATACAATCAAACAGACTTTCATGATTTAAAACAATCCACTCAACAAACCAGAAATATAGGGGGACTTCCTACCACAGTATAAAGGATATCTATTATGAAAAACCTACAGCTCACATTATACTCGGTGGTAAAAAGCTGAAAGCTTTCCATGCTTTTGCCACTGCTAGTCAACATTTTACTGGAAGTTCTAGCCAGAAAATTAGGCAAGAAAAATATATAGAAAAGCCTAATGAGTACACATGTACACAAATTTCTGGAGCTAAAATAAGTTCAACAGAGTTGCCAGATATATGATCAACATAAAAAATCAACATAAAAATCAACATAAAAATCAGTGTTTCCATACACTAGGAATGAACGCTCTTAAGATAAAATAAAATAAAAAACATTCCATATTCATGGATAGAAGAGCTTAATATTGTTAAGATGGCAGTACCAACCAAAGTGATCTACAGATTCAATGCTATCCTTACCAAAATGGAAACGCTGATATTAAAATTTATATGGAATATCAAGGGACACTGAACAGTCAAAACAATCTTTAAAAATCTTCTGATTTCTGAAAACTTACTATTGCAAAGCTACAGTAATAAAAAACGTGTGTTACTGGCCTAAGCATAGACATGTAGACCGATGGAATACATTAAAAGTACAGAAATAGCCCGAGCTGGTTTGGCTCAGTGGATAGAGCGTTGGCCCCTCCGACTGAAGGATCCTGGGTTTGATTCCAGTCAAAGGCACATGCCCGGGTTGCGGGCTCGATCACCAGTAGGCAGCCTACCAATGATTCTCTCCCATCATCTATGTTTCTATCTCCTCCTCTTCATTCTTCTCAGAAATCAATACAAATACATTTAATTTTTTTTAAAGTACAGAAATAAACCCACACAGTGACTGATAACCAGATTTTGACAAGAGTGCCAATGGGGGAAAATAATATCTTCAATAAGTGGTGCTGAAATCACTAAATGCATATTCACATGCAAAAGAATGACATTGCAATCCTACCTGACGCTATACATAAAAATGAATTAAAGCTGGGTCAAAAACCCAAATGTAAAAGCTAACATTATAAAACTGTTAGAAGAAAAAATATGGGCAAATTTTCATAACTTTGGCTTTGGTAATGGATTCTTAGATATGACATCAAATGCACAAATAACAAAAGAAAAAAATTAAACTGAACTTCATAAAAATGAAAACTTTTGTTCACAAAAAACACTACCAAGAAAGTAGAAAGACAAGCTATAGAATAGAGAGAAAATATTTGCAAACCAAATATCTGATAAGAGGCTAGTATCTGGAATAAAAAAAACTCTTACAATTCAACAACAAACATCCTAATCAAAAATGGGCTAAAGACTTGAAGAGACATTTTTTTTTCAAAGAAAATATACAAATGGCAAACAAGCACATAAAAAAATACTCATCATCAGTCACTAGGAAAATGCAAGTCAAAACCACAATGATATATCACTTTAAACCTACTAGACTGTCTATAAACATCAACAACAAAACAGAAATAACGAAGTGTTGGCAAGGAGATGGAGAAACTGAAGCCCTCCGACATTATCGATGGAATGTAAAATGTGCAGCCACTGTGAGAAGGTAGTTGGACAGTCCCTGAAATGGTTAAACAGAGTTCACACCTAACCCAGCATTTCCAGTCCCAGGCACACACTGAGGAAGACCTAAAAAGATGTTCACACAAAGACTCAGGACAAGAAGGTTCACAGCAGCATTATTAATGATAGTCTAAAAGTGGAAACAGCCCAAATGTCCACTGACATTTGAATGATGTTATCAATTGATAAATGAATAAAGAAAATGCCATACATACAATGGAATATTATTCAACTTTAAAAAGGAAAAATATGTGCCCTGGTCAGTGTGGCTCAATGGTTACAGTGTTGGCTTGTGCACCCAATGGTCACAGGTTCAATTCCTGGTCAAGGGCAAGTACGTGGGTTGTGGGTTTGTCCCCCCCACTCCAGTCAGGGCATGTGTGGGAGGCAACCAGTCCATGTGGTTTGATATGGTTCTCTCACATCAATGTTTCTCTCTCTCTCTCTCCCCACGCCCTCCACTGTCTCTGAAAAAGCAATGAAAAAAACGTATCTTCAGGTCAGGATTAAGAAAAAAATTAAAGGAAAGAAAATTTGACACATGATGCAGCAGGGATGAGCCTTGGAAACACACTGTGTTGAAAGAAGCTGGACACAGAGGAACGCCGCTGGCTCTGCGCTGGGCGGGGTGCGAGAGGAGGTGATTGGCTCCGGGGGGCCCACGGGCGCTGCAGCCAAAGGGATTCTGCAGAAGAGGCTGCTCCTCTGAAACACTCTCAGACCTGATCCTCGCCACCAGCCCACAGCCCTCTGAGCCCGAGCTGCCATGGGCGGCTCCAAGACATTCCAAGATCTTGAGAAAATGAGGAGTAAAATGCACAAGGATTTAGACACATTCTGTGATAAACTCAAATCCGAAGAAGAGGACCAGGTCGGCACAGGCCCAGAAGAGCTGGAGATCAGCATCCGTGAGGCCTTGCTTGATACCGTATCTGCTCATTCGGAGAACAACCAGGAATCCACTCCCTCACTTCCAGGACAGCAGCAGGAGCTACGTCACAGAGTCCGTAGCAGAGTCTGCCCTGGACATGAGGATGCAGGTTTTCCTGGACAGAAACCAGGCCCGGAGCGGCACTCTGAGCAGGACTCTGAGCCAAAAGGACCACGCAACAGAAGTCCAGGGACCCAGAAGCCTGGGGAGAGCTTTTGTGAGCGGGTACTGAGGTTGTTCCAATGCTGAGTCGGCTGCAGAAGCCGTGGCGGGACGTGCTGGCCTGGGCGGAGGGGAAGTGGCCTCCCTTGTCAGAAAGGCCACGTTCATCTGCAGCGAGAGTACGGCTTTCTGCTCCAGGCGGCACAGTCCTTCTGAGTTTATTCCAGGTTAAGGAGTCCCATGAGGTCCTGGAGGAGCCCAGTCACCTCCCAGCCCTTTGATCCTCCCGCCCGTCTCCCCGCTTCTCAGAAAGAATCTTCTGAAGTAACATTTGCTTTCCTGCTCACCCTTGACTCATCCTCAACAACCTCCCTCACTTCCACCCTGTTCACGGCCTCTCCACCCAGCTTGCCCGGTTTCCTTCTCTTGCCGCGGCATTTTAATAAAAGTTGGTTGGCCTGGGGAGGGGGCAGGAGTGGGGTAGAGGAGGTCAGTGGGGAAAAAGGGAGACCTCTAATTCTTTCAACAATAAAGGTAATTTTTTTTTTTTTTAAAGAAGCTAGACACAAAAAGTCACACATTGAATGATTCCATTTATATGAAATGTCCAAAATAGGCAAATACACAGACAGAGAATGTATTATTGATTGCCAGGGGATAGGGAAAGGAGAAATTACTAGTGATTGCTAATGGTTATGGGTTCCTTTTTTGAAATGATAGAAATGTTCTGGAGTCCGATAGTGATATTAGATGCACAACCATATGGATAAGCTAAAAATCAGTGAATAGTACACTTTGAAATGGTTAAAATGGTGAATTTTATTTCAATTTTAAGAACCTACCTAATTATGTACACCAAAAAAAACCACCATTTGTTATACTGGGTAAAGAAACTCCCAATTTTGATAAACAGTGGTAAAGAAAAATGATGCTATTAGAGCATTTTAAAAATACTGGCAAAGTATATTTTAATTATTTTTAAGTAGTTCTGTGGTATTAAATACATTCACAATATTGTGCAACTGCTGGGGTCCAACCCCAGCAGGTCCAGGGGTCCCCAAAGGCGTGGACGGAGTCAGCGAAGAAGGAATAACACGGAGGCAGCGTTCAGTTGATCAGCAGCCTAGCCAGGATCTCTAGCCAGGATCTCCAGTGAAGTTCTGCTTAGGATCTCCAGAGAGGTTCTGCTTAGGATCTCCAGCCAGGTTCTGTGTCCATGTTCTCTTGCTAGGTTCTCCAGCCAGGTTCTGTAGCCATGTTCCCTCGCTAGGTTCTCCAGCCAGGTTCAGTCACCGGGTTCTAGTCAGGTTCTCTTGCCAATTTCTGTAGTCAGGTTCAGTCCAGGATCTTTTGCCATGTTCTCTCCAGCGAAGTTCTTCTGTCTGTAGGTTCTGTGTAGGTTCTGTCTTCTTAGTTCTGTGTTCTAAGCTCTGTATACTAAGTTCTGAGTTCTAAGTTTTGTGTTCTAAATTCTGTGTTCTAAGTTCTGTGTTCTAAGTTCTGTGTTCTAAGTTCTGTCTCTTGCTGTCTTATTACATCTGTATTTATACCAGTTGATTCAATCCTACCAATCTCTATTACAAAGGTTAGGGCGTTTCTTATCTTCATTCCAGGGAGTAAAGATTATGTAGCTTAAGCACGATTGTTCGTAGTTAAAGTGATTAATTACCCGCCTGGCACTTAGTTAAGAGGTTTTATTCCCTCCCTAACTTCAGGGGAAAATCCCTACCTGGGGAAACACCCTTTCTCAGAGACCTTGGTTAAAACACATAGTGCCAAGAAGGTGAGCAAACATATTAAGAACAGTATGCCATATATGCCAGGTCCCTTGAAACAGCAAGCATGGACCGGCTCCCGGCAAATTCCCCCTTTTTTATTTTTTAAAAGCCAGGCATTAAAAAGAAAAACCCCAAAATGCTCTCTTGTATCCATTTTAAGAGTAGGATTGGCGCTTTCCACTATTACCTGAGGCCTGATCTATCACCCCAGGGAGAGCTTGCCAATCCTGCACTTTCCCAGGGTGGAAAGGCTGCAGTGGGGTTAAGGATAAGGCTCCTTGGGCCTACCTTCTCCCATGCCATTACATTTACCTTTCCTTCCTCAGAAAAGCATGGACATACTTCTTGTATAAAACGTTCTGTCTGACTGGGAGTAACCTTAATTCCTCTGCTAGCAAGCATATGTGTTAAAAGATCAATACAGAGTCTTTTTTCTTTAGACTCAGTATGGCACATCTTCTTAATCTAAAGATCAATAGAGAGTCTTCTTTCTTTGGACTCAGTATGGCACATCTTCTCAATCTAAGTTCTGTACTATCCACCTTCTTACCCTACTTATCCTCTATAGGGGGGTCTGCAGTACCCTGGTGGAGTCCTATCCATCCCGAGTGTGGGGGTTCTCAATGGGAGGGGGGCTTACCTAGGGGAATCCTGTTCCAGGGCTTCCCAAAGGTGTGGACAGAGTCGGCGGAGACTATCCACCCTCTCCTATGGTGGAGTCCTATCCATCCCGAGAGTGGGGCGCTTACCTAGGGGTCCCTGTTCGGGCGCCATATGCCGGGGTCCAGCCCCAGCAGGTCCAGGGGTTCCCCATAGGTGAGGACGGAGTCGGCGAAGAAGGAAGGACACGGAGACAGCGTTCAGTTGATCAGCAGCCTAGCCAGGATCTCTAGCCAGGATCTCCAGCCAAGTTCTGGTCTGGATCTCCAGCAAAGTTCTGCTTAGGATCTCCAGTGAAGTTCTGGTTTGGATCTCCAGCCAGGTTCTGTGTCCATGTTCTCTTGCTAGGTTCTCCAGCCAGGTTCTGTCCAGGTTCTCCAGCCAGGTTCAGTCACCAGGTTCTAGTCGGGTTCTCTTGCCAATTTCTGTAGTCAGGTTCAGTCCAGGATCTTTTGCCATGTTCTCTCCAGCGAAGTTCTTCTGTCTCTAGAGAATGTTCTGTGTAGGTTCTGTGCCTAGGTTCTGTCTCTCTTGGTTCTGTGTTCTAAGTTCTGTGTCTTGCTGTCTTATTACATCTGTATTTATACCAGTTGATTCAATCCTATCAATCTCTATTACAAAGGTTAGGGCGTTTCTTATCTCCATTCCAGGGAGTAAAGATTATGTAGCTTAAGCATGATTGTTCGTAGTTAAAGTGATTAATTACCCGCCTGGCACTAGTTAAGAGGTTTTATTCCCTCCCTAACTCCAGGGGAAAATCCCTACCTGGGGAAACAACCTTTCTCAGAGACCTTGGTTAAAACACATAGTGCCAAGAAGGTGAGCAAACATATTAAGAACAGTATGCCATATAAGCCAGGTCCATTGAAACAGCAAGGATGGACCAGCTCCCGGCATGCAACCATCCTCACCATCCATTTTCATAACATTTTTTATCTTACAAAACTGAAGCTCTGCCCATTAACTTCCCACTCCCCCTAGTCCTTCACCACTATTCTACTTTGTGTCTCCATGAATTTGATTAGATATTTCATAAAAGTGGAATCATACAGTACTTGTCCTCTTGTGACTGGCTCAGTTCATTTAGCATAATGTCTTCAATGTTCATCCCTGTTGTATGTAGTATGTATCAGATTTCCTTCCTTTCTAAGGCTGAGTAATATTCCACATTGTACATTTTCTTGATTCATTCACCCAACAATGGATACTTGGGTTGCTCCATCTTTTGTCTAGTGTGAATAATGCTGCTGATCAACATGGGTGTACAAATATCAGTGTCCCTGATTAAATATATATATATATATATATATATATATATATATATATTTTTTTTTTCTTTTTTGATAACTTATCATTCAAATATATATATTAGTAGCCCAGTGCACGAAATTCATGCACATTTAAAGGGAATTAATTGCCCTAACTGGTTTGGCTCAGTGGATAGAGCATCAGCCTGCGGAATCAAGGGTCCCAGGTTCGATTCCGGTCAAGGGTATGTACCTTGGTTGCGGGCACATCCCCAGTCGGGAGTGTGCAGGAGGCAGCTGATCGATGTTTCTCTTTCATCGATGTTTCTAACTCTCTATCCCTCTCCCTTCCTCTCTGTAAAAAATCAATAAAATATATTTTTTTAAGAAAGGGAATTAATTAGCTGAGATATTTTAATATTGCTATTTGCCCTTTCTCTATAATAGAAGTGTGAGATGAAAGGAAATTAGTAAAATGTATATGAAAATAATATATAAATGTATTAATAAATAAACAGTAACAAAAGGATATAACAACAACAGAGGCATGATATAAAAACAACAAAAACATGATATGAAAACAAAAACATGATATAAAAACAACAAAAACATGATATAAAAACAACAGTGATACAAACAATGACTGATAAAATGATTAAGCTCATTCTAATATCTCCCTGTACACCACATTAAGAGTGAAAACACTTTCTGAGAGCTTGACTAATTTCCCTTGTGATTAAAGTATTTAGAACTTTAACGTCACATGCTCTTCAAACTTGAGAGAAAGCAACATATAACTGACCATGTGCGAAAACGGGTTCAGGTAGGAATATGCCTACTCTGTCTAGAGTTTTTCCTTGTGATTTATTAATAGTCATCACAAATGCTGGCATCATGGGAAACTGTCGTTGAATAAATTTAAATGGGAGGCCAGTATCAGACGGAGACAAATCAATTCTTGGAATCAGAACAACCTCTCCCTCTGCAGATCCTGTTAATACTTCAGCTTCGATAATGTTAGGTCATAATCTTTTGATAATAAATCTGGTACCATTACAAAGACCCCATTTACTATTAAGATTTCTCAATAGCATGATGATTGCACCCACTTTCAATTTTAATTTATGACACGGCATTCCCGAAGGAGTAATACTATTAAGAAATTGGATGGGAAAATTTTCCTTTTCAGCATCATCTGTGGAATCAATGGAATCATCACTCAAATATGTGTGAAAATCTCCGAGTATATCCAAAATTTCTTCATTTAATTTTTGAACATGCTCATTTTTGGGACAAAGAATTGCATGTTTAGATATATTTTTAATATTATCTATAGACATAGTGTTCCCAAAGGTAGCTTCAATAATAGATCCATTACAAATCATTTCACAGGGGATGTCAATAATATCCATTCCTAAATGAAAACTGCTATCAAGTTTGCCATCTCCAAGTTTTACTAACCATCCACTATAAGCAGAATCCTCTGATCTCATATTTGTTGTAAGAGACAACTTTCTGAAACACCCCCAAACATTGCAGTACTTTACACTCGTTTGTACTATGGCTGATCGCATAGCATGCGGTACAATACTGAGACATTGTCGAAAATCTCCTCCAAGAAGGAGAACTTTCCCACCAAATGCAACATTCAGACTCATAATTTCTCTTAGTAATCTGTCTATGGTGTTTATAGCATGACTGGATGCCATGGTGCATTCATCAATAATGAGAAGTTGGGCCTTTTCAATAGTTTCAGCAACTTCACTGTTTCTATCGAGTCTAGAAATTGAAGTTTCATTTAATGAAACTGGTAATTTATATTGGGAATGAAAGGTGGTTCCAACGAGAAGTAAATTTGCAGCAATTCCTGTAGACACTGTGGGTAAAACAGTACCACCACGACCTCTAATATAATGTATTAAAACTATACAGATATGCAGGTCAATAGGATTCCTACCTGGCAGGCCCTTGACAGCAAGCTGGCCACCTGTCAATTCCGTGAGGAATGGGGCTCCCTCCTCCCTCCTGTCAGGGTCCGGGGTGCAGGTGAATTGGGTTCCTGGCTGGCAGGCCACTGACAGCAAGCTATCCAACAGCAGATTCTGTGAGGAATGGGGCTGCCTCCTCCCTACTGTCAGGGTCTGGTTTGAAGGCTGGCCACGCCCCCTGTTGGGCCAGACCCAGAATTCTACCAGGCTGTGGCCTCTGCCTCAGCAACCCAGGACTGACTGCCGCTGGGCGCTCCTGGCACTCCAAGGGCAGGTTCTCCCCTCAGGCCTCACGGGGAAACAGCTCAGGGAGGGCACAGCCCTTGGCAAAGCGACCCAGGACTCAGTGGGTCCATGTTCTGAGGGCCGGTTCCTGCCTCAAACCTCGCTCTTACTGGAAATAGCTTGGGGAGGGTGCAGCTATTGCTAAGAGGACCCAGGAATCAGTGGGCCAATGCTCTGATGGCTGGTTCCTGCCTCAAACCTCACCCTTACCGGAAACAGCTCCAGAAAACAGCTTGGGGAGGGCACAGCTGATGCCAAGACAACCCCTGCAGGACTGACTTCCTTCCGGTTGGTCGAGCCTCGGTTGTGATGTTACACCCAGGGTTTTTATATAAATATATATATACTAAAGGCCTGGTGCATGAAATTCATGCACGGTGGGGGGTGTTGTCTCTCAGCCCAGCCTGCACCCTCTCCAATCTGGGACCCCTTGGGGCCTAAACTGGCAGTCGGATATCCCTGTCACAATCCGGGACTGCTGGCTCCTGACCACTCACCTGCCTGCCTGCCTGATTGCCCTTAACTGCTTCTGCCTGCCAGCCTGATCACCCCCTAACTGCTCTCCTGCCAGCCTAGTCACCCTCAACTGCCCTCCCCTGCCGGCCATCTTGTGATGACATGGGTGCAGCCATCTTGTGATGATGTGGGGGTGTCACATGAGGGCACGAGGGCCACCTAGGCTTTTATTAGTATAGATATGCATTGTCCATGTGGTAACTGGAGCAGTGAGCCGAGGTTTGTTCCCGGGGTTGTGTCACATGACGCCAAAGAGTAAGCTCCACAGACCAGAAGATTTAAGCACAAGTGTGGAGATTTTATTACAAGCAGATTCAGACGCCCCTCACAGGGACGAGGGCTCAATAATGGGCTGCCCATGAAGCTTTGTTGTCCAGGGGTATATATTTGCTACAAGCCTGCTTCTATATTTACCCATGTCCTCACCTGATTGATTCTCTCAATTGTTCTTGCCCAGCATGGACTTGAACTTTTCCTGGTCTATGTCTTCTTTTTCTGTTCCTGTGCTGTACTTTCTCTGTATCTATGTGGCAATACACCTTGTTGCTGCAGGCCCTTCCTTGGTTTCTCATGCCTCCTGCTCTGAGTCCAGAAACGTTTTATTATTTCTGCTTGGTTGGTTCCTGTGATTAGGCTACTCAAACTGCCCTGCCTATGTTCCACCTGTCTTTGTTTTCCACTGGACCCCTGCACTATCTGCCTGTATTTTAAGTTAATCCTTTCAGTCCCCTTCCGATTAGGAGACCCCAACTCCTGCTGGGAGCAGGTGCGACGACCACTCTGGCTACTTCCTGCTGACAGTGGGCGTTGTGCGGTAGCAGTTGTCAGGTCCCATCTGAAGAGGCTGGAGTAGGGGGTCTATGGTAAAAGGCAGTCATATCTATCTGGGCTACATTTGGAGTTTTATAGCCTCTATGTACAGCCCTGGCTGGTTTGATGCCGGGGTCCAACCCCAGCAGGTCCAGGGGTCCCCAAAGGTGTAGACGGAGTCGGCGAAGAAGGAAGGACACGGAGACAGTGTTCAGTTGATCAGCAGCCTAGCCAGGATCTCTAGCCAGGATCTCCAGCCAAGTTCTGGTCTGGATCTCCAGAGAGGTTCTGCTGCTTATTGTCTTGTTACATCCGTATTTATCCCAGTTGATTTTAATCCTGTCAATTTCTATTACAAAGGTTAGGGCGTTTCTTATCTCCATTCCAGGGAGTAAAGATTATGTAGCTTAAGCATGATTGTTTGTAGTGATTAACTACCCGCCTGGCACTTAGTTAAGGAGTTTCATCCCCTCCCTGACTTCAGGGAAAAATTCCTACCTGGGGAAACAACCTTTCTAGGAGAGGCATCCCCTCCCTGACTTCAGGGAAAAATTCCTACCTGGGGAAACAACCTTTCTTGGAGAGGTGACCTTGGTTAAAACACACAGCGCTAAGGGGAGCAAACATATTAAGAACAGTATGCTATATACGCCAGGTCCCTTGAAACATATGCTGTGCAGATGTTTCTTTCCTGCAGCGACTGTGTCAAGCAGCAAGGATGGACCGGCTTCCGGCAAATTCCCCCTTTTTTATTTTTTAAATGATAGCACATGCAAATCAGTGGCCACCTCTCAGATTGGGCCATTTAAGTCTCGGAAGAAGAGTGGCAAGCAATGATAGTGAGCATAGCTATAAACATAGTGGATGGAGCGCAGAAGGAGCCCCATTCCTGTAGAAGGTTGCCAGCCTCTTCAGTCAAGGGATTTCAGCTGTCCTCAAGTTGTTGGTTTGGTTGTCTTTGTTGGTCTGGCTAGCGGGCGGCGTCACTGGCGACAGGCTTCCCGAAGCTTCAGCAAGTTGAAGGGCTGCATCAAAGGGTCCATCAGGGCCGTGGTTGATGGTGGTGTCGATGTCCGAGGAGGAGTAAGCTGTGCCCTCTGGATCCAGCTGATATGGAAAGTGGAGGGTAGTAGAAAAAGAAGAGAAAGCAAAAGAACTACAAGGCATGGAAGTGTTTAGAAAAAAGAGGGAGAAGAAAGGGAAGAATGCAGCATCCTGACACAGCCCTTTCCTTCAGCTGCCCCTTTCCCTGTGGTCCAAGGTAGAAATGGGAAACAAGTCCTGTTGCAGTGAGAGGGCAGCTGCTGTCAGCCAGTCTCTGTCTTTACCTGGGTCCCGATCTGAGCTGGGCATGGGAAGCAGGAAGCAGCCATGGGGACAGGAGACCTTCCTCAGAAGGGCCGAGTGTTCAAGCCCCTGCACCATTGGGGAGGGGGGTCTGTGCCCCACCTTTGTTGCACCCAAAGTTTTCTCCTACTGGCCCCAGACTGTGCCTGTCTTAGGTTGCCCCACCCTGTGGAGTCTTACCCGTCGTTGACTACCAGCCATCTCTGGGCCAAGTAGGGTGATGTGAGGTTCAGTTTTGTCTCCTTGATAGCATATGTCCCTCTGGCCTCCATGCCCAGCAACTGCCTTGGGATCCCCTTGCCTGCTGGCGGGGCTCTGGCATTGATCATAGGGAACTCAGGTTTCTTCTCTAGAGAGGGCCCAGCTTACGCCATTGGGCCAGAGACAGATCCATGGTACCAGCCACCATGCGGCTTCAACCTCAGCATGAACAGAGAGCTCAGGCAACAGCTATGGGCAATTGGATTGTAAGAAGAGGGTCCCTCTTGACACAAGGGTAAGAGGGGCCAATACAGGACAAAGGAGAGTCCTGGAACAGGGCTTTCTCAGCCCAGGATGTCTGGCTCTTGGCCCAAGACAACTCCATGTATGGGGCATATACCAAACACCCCTAGTCACGGCATAAAAGGGAGATGCCCTTCCTGGAACAGTAGGGTAGGGAGATTCTAGAAAAGGCTGTGTTCAGGAAAGAAGGAGAAAGGCCAAAGAACCAGCAAACAAGTAGTTAGATTTTAAAAAAGGAAAAAGGAAAGGAGATGTGGGGCAAAGCTGGGACATGTGGAAAGACAAAACGGAGGCACATGTGATCCTCCCAATGGACAGATTGTTCCAGCTCAGGGCTGCACATCTGCTGCAGACGGGCACTGGTCAGGTGTGCTATGATGAGGCAGAGATGGCGGGCGGTGAGACATAAGGTCGGACTAGACGGTCTGGAATCCACACAGGTGAGTCTGCGTCCTGTGGAAATATACAAGCATATCCTCTCCCCTGGGTTAAAAGTACATCAGGTCCCTTCCAGGCTCCTGTAAGCAAGTCTCTCCATTTGACGAGGGCTTTAGGTTTAGTTAGATCAGGGTTCCAATGCCTGTACATGGGGGAATTTCCCTCAGAATCTACATTTAGTATATTAATTACAAATTGAGCATGTTGTAGAACATGATGAGGAGAGGAATATTTAAACTCATTTTCTTGTAATTTTTTAATTTGTGTTTTTAAAGTTTGGTGAGCCCTTTCTACTATTGCTTGGCCTTGAGGATTGTAGGGTATTCCTGTAGTATATGCGATGCCGAATGTAGAGCATAAGTTTTTAAAAGCTCTAGAGGTATAGGCAGGCCCATTGTCAGTTTTAAGTGCCCTTGGTATTCCTAGGTAGGAAAAGCATTGGAATAGATGTTGACTTACATCTTTAAAAGCTTCTCCTGTACGTGCAGAAGCAAGGATAACATGAGAAAAGGTATCAATACAAACATGCACATAGCAAAGTTTGCCAAAAGATGGGACATGAGTAATATCCATCTGCCATAAGTCACAGGGTCTAAGTCCTCTTGGATTAACTCCAGTAGCAGGGCTAGGAAAATGAGTAGGACAATGGCTGCAGTCACGCACAATACTTCGAGCAGCTTCTCTAGATATGCGATAATATAGACGGAGAGCAGAAGCATTTTGATGGTGAATGGCATGAGACCGCCGGGCTTCTTCTAGAGCTGTACAAACTACTGGGCGAGTTAGTAAATCCGCCTGATAATTTCCTTCGCTTAAGGGTCCTGGTAGGCAGGAATGAGCTCTAATATGTCCAATATAGAAAGCCTTTTCTCGTTTGTGAATGCAAGTTTGTAGCTGAGTTAACAAAGAGAAAATGGCTGTTCTTCCTTGTGGGAGAGAGGCGGTCTCAATATGAGGAAATAATTTAACTATATATTGAGAGTCAGTGTACAAGTTAAAGGGAACCTGTTGCAATTGTTCAAAAGCATAAATGACTGCCAAAAGCTCTGTTCTCTGAGCTGACGTCTCTAGAGTTTGTTGAACATGGGTTATTGAGTCAATGATTGTTACTGCCCTACCATTAGAGGAACCATCTGTGAATACTAAGGAGGCAGGAGGTGATAATGGTTCTTTTGAACATTTGATAGGAAATATAAACGGATGTAGGGAGAGAAATTGCAATATAGGTGATCTTGGCAAATGATGTAAAATTTGTCCTGGGAAGTTACCTATAGCTATTTGCCACTCTTCTTCAAATTGTAATAGTGTGTCTAATTGTTCTCTTTTATAAGGTATTATTATCTCAGTAACTTCTCTTCCAAAGAGTTCGATACTGCGACGTCTACCTTTGATAATGAGAGTGGCCACTAGGGAGGGATAGGGTGGTACAATCTTCCTAGGAGTGACAGGTAAATGTATCCATTCTAATGGTCCTTCCTGCCACAAGCATCCTGTAGGAGTATATTTAGTGGCTAGAATAATTAAGGCCCAAGATTTGGAATAATCTAGATACTGTAGTTGCTGTTTATTGATGGCCTGTTCTATTTTTGCTATAGCCTTTTCTCCTTCTACAGTTAATTGTCGGGGAGACTTAGGGTTAGAATCTCCCTTTAAAATGTCAAATAGAGGTTTTAAGTCAAGAGTGGTTATTTTTAGATATGGCCTGACCCAGTTGATATCACCTAATAGTTTCTGATAATCATTCAATGTGTTTAAATGATCTTTTCTTAATTGTAGAGGCTGATGGGTGATAGTAGAGGTATGTAATATTCTGCCTAAGTATGAAAAAGAAGGTTCAGTCTGAATCTTTTCTGGGGCTATTTTTAGACCATGTTCTTCTAAAGCAAGGATGGTCTGAGTAAGAATTTCCTGTAAAGTAGCCCGATCTTTATGAGCTAGTAAAATATCATCCATATAATGAATAAGATATAGATCTGAAAATTTCTTTCTAATAACTTGCAATGCCTGATCTACAAACTTTTGACATAATGTAGGACTATTTTTCATCCCTTGTGGGAGAACCTTCCATTGGTATCTCTGATAAGGCTGTTTAAAGTTTTCTGATGGTATGCTGAATGCGAATCTTTGACAATCAGCTGGGTGAAGAGGTATAGTGAAAAAACAATCCTGTAAGTCAATAACAACAACACAATACTCCTGTGGAATTGCCACAGGGGAGGGCAATCCAGGTTGTAAGGAGCCCATATCTTCCATGGTGGCATTTATGGCTCTTAGATCTTGCAAAAGTCTCCACTTGCCTGATTTCTTTCTTATTACAAATATGGGTGTGTTCCAGGGACTATTTGATGGCTCTATATGTCCCTCTGCTAATTGCTGATCAATTAATTGTCGGGCTTCTGATATTTTCTCAGATGTTAAAGGCCATTGCTCAACCCATACCGGTTGTGACGATTTCCAAACTATGGGATCAGCAGTCCTAAGGGCAATGGCCCCAATTACAGATCCTGTCGAGGAGTGTGAGGTATTACTTTCCTTTCCTAATCCCTTTCCTGGATTAAATCTCGTGTCTAGCATCTGTGATGTTACTCTATCACTGGGGCTATATAACACAACTCCCATTTGAGACAAGATATCTCTTCCCCATAATGTAAAGGGGATAGTCGTAATTACATAGGGACAGAATGTTCCTGAATGTTGATCTTCATCAGCCCAAGTTAAAATCTGAGAACTCTTTTTTACATTAGATGCCTTGCCTAGTCCTACTAGGGAAGTGGAGGTGGTGTGCGTGGGCCATGAAGAGGGCCAATCCTTCCCTGCTATGCAGGAAACATCTGCTCCTGTATCCAATAGACCTTCAATTGGTTTTCCCTGAATTTGTAAAATTTTTGTAGGTCTAGTAGCATGGATTTCTTGTATCCAAAATGCTGCATCACTAGATCCAAAGCCTCCGGCCCCTCTAGCTTCCTGGGTAACAGCTGTCCCTATTTTATGTATTGGTAACAGGATTAATTGGGCAATTCTCTGGTTGGGCTGAATCTGTATAGTTGTGGTGGGTGGGGAAAGTAAAATCTGTATTTCTCCTGTGTAGTCTGCATCAACAACTCCTGGGATGACTAAGATCCCCTGTAACGAGGTGGAGCTCCGTCCTAATATTAAACCTACAGTTCCCTCAGGCAGCGGCCCAGACACTCCTGTAGGAATGGCTGCTACCGGAGAGTCTGGGGTTAGTATTGCGTGGGTGGTTGAATGGAGGTCCAATCCTACACTGCCTGGGGCTGCCCTGAAGAGGTCACTGACTGATCGAAATTTGCAAAGGGGTTGAAGGTTGATGCCCCTATTATTGCAGGGGCCTGGGGCTGGCCCCTTCTCAAGTTTCCCGATTGAGGTGATGGGATATAACCTCCTTGGGAGCTATTTGTAGAGTTTAAAGGCAGACCATTTTTATGGTATTTTGATCTACATTCCTTTGCCCAATGGAATCCTTTCTGACATCGGGGACAAACGGTTTTTGGAGGATTAATATTATTCCCTAATGTATTTCCAGGCTGTTGAGGAGCTTGCCATCTGGCCTGAGTATTATTATTTTTATTTGGGCATTCTCTGCTAAAGTGCCCAGATAAGCCACAAGAGTAGCAGTTCATATTTCTTTTATTACCTGTAGTATTGCTGGCTTGTCCTATAGCCTGTCCATATTGAGGGTATGTCTCCCCTTTGAGAGCTGCAGCTATAGCTACACCCTGTATAAATGCTGGACTTACATCAGCACACTGTTTTATAAAATCATTTGTAGTTCCTGTTCTGCGAATCGGCCTTAATAAAGCCTGACAGGTATTATTAGCATTTTCAAAAGCCAGTTGTTTGATTAGGATATCGGCTGCCTCTTTGTTATTGATTACTCTCTTGACTGCCTGCATGAGGCGAGAAAGGAAATCCTGATATGGTTCCTCGACCTTCTGTTTAACCTCTGTAAGGGTGGTTGTTTTTCCTGCTGTATAAGGTAGGGATTTCCAGGCACTTACTGCACAACTGGTTACTTTGGTAAGTGCCTCTGTGGGCATATTCATTTGCTCCTCAGCCGTGTTAAAATCACCTTCTCCTAATATCATGTCTAGGGTTATTCTTTTTCTGGTTTTTTCGCTAGTGGCTACAGCTTTCTTAGCAAGATCTTCATATTCAGTTTTCCATAATAAGTAATCGCCTCCTGAGAGACAGGCTTTACAAACCTGTGACCAATCATAAGGAGTCATCCATTTACTGGCTAGGGTTTCTACCAAGGTTTGTGTGTAAGGAGCTAGAGGTCCATATTCAGAGCAGGCCAATTTTAATTCTTTAAGTACTTTGTAAGGTATAGGCTCCAAGGTGGGGTTTCTATTCCCACCAGACTCATTCTCATATGTAACTGGGAAGCAGAGTGAGAATTCAAGATCTCCATTAGCTTCAGCTTCTCTTATCGCCCTTTGAAATTTAGACATGGAGCTCATAGGAGCCACAGGACCTGGTTTAGGCTTCCTTTCTAATTTGGGGAGCCTGTTTTGAATGGGAGGGCCATTCTCCTCTCTACTGACTGGAAAGGAACAATGGTCATGTTTATGATATTTATTCTCCTCCCGATCAGTAGGCATAGCTAAATTGCTTTTAGATTGAGCTGAAGACAATAATGATGTATCCTCTCTGGGGGGAGCGGAGGGACTATTTAAATTTTGAGAAAGTTCAACCGTTTTTGCCTCTGGTGCCAAGGTGTCACAGATTGAATCCCAGAGGGAAAAGAAACATGGCAGGACCTTGTCAGATTCATGGTGTTTCTTTAATTGCTTTCCTACTTCAACCCAAGTTTTTAAATTAACAGTTCCATCCTCTGGAAGCCATTGACATACTTCTTCTATAAAACTTTCTGTCTCACTGGGAAAAACCTCAACTCCAATTCTGCTAGTAAGCATATGCGTTAAAAGATTAATACAGAGTCTTTTTTCTTTAGACTCAGTATGACCCATCTTGTCAATCTAAGTTCTGTACTAACTACCCGCTTACCCTACTTATTCTCTATGGGGGGGGTCTGAAGCACCCTACGGTGCAGTCCTATCCGTCCCAAGTACGGGGGGACTTACCTAAGGGAACCCTGTTCGGGCGCCAGATGCCGGGGTCCAACCCCAGCAGGTCCAGGGGTCCCCAAAGGTGTAGACGGAGTCGGCGAAGAAGGAAGGACACGGAGACAGTGTTCAGTTGATCAGCAGCCTAGCCAGGATCTCTAGCCAGGATCTCCAGCCAAGTTCTGGTCTGGATCTCCAGAGAGGTTCTGCTGCTTATTGTCTTGTTACATCCGTATTTATCCCAGTTGATTTTAATCCTGTCAATTTCTATTACAAAGGTTAGGGCGTTTCTTATCTCCATTCCAGGGAGTAAAGATTATGTAGCTTAAGCATGATTGTTTGTAGTGATTAACTACCCGCCTGGCACTTAGTTAAGGAGTTTCATCCCCTCCCTGACTTCAGGGAAAAATTCCTACCTGGGGAAACAACCTTTCTTGGAGAGGTGACCTTGGTTAAAACACACAGCGCTAAGGGGAGCAAACATATTAAGAACAGTATGCTATATACGCCAGGTCCCTTGAAACATATGCTGTGCAGATGTTTCTTTCCTGCAGCGACTGTGTCAAGCAGCAAGGATGGACCGGCTTCCGGCAGTTTGGCTCAGTGGATAGAGCGTCAGCCTGCGGACTGAAGGGTCCCAGGTTCGATTCTGGTCAAGGGCATGTACCTTGGCTGCGGGCACATCCCCAGTAGGGGGTGTGCAGGAGGCAGCTGATGGATGTTTCTCTCTCATTGATGTTTCTAGCTCTCTATCCCTCTCCCTTCCTCTCTGTAAAAAATCAATAAAATATATTTTAAAAAAGAAACAAAACATATTAGGAGATTTAATAAGCAAAGGCCAAAGATAAGCAATAAAAATAGCTAAATAAAGGGCTGATAAGAAGGACCAACCAGCCTCTTAGGGATGGAATTACTTCTTTAATTTGTTTTAAGTCCTGTATGGAAAAAGATACCTGGACCTGGGTGGGTCAAAACTATCCCTCTGCCATTGCCTGGAGAAGGCAGATAATAGTCAGGGCCTGGATGGGTGAGACCCTTGGGTCTTGGTGGGACTTGTCCTTCCAGGAGTTTTGTATTATAAGGAGGACAAGATGGCTTAGGTGTGTTCTGTGGGCCACTAGGTCCCAGCACCTGCTTTGGGGTTCTTGACTCTCTGGTATTATTTTGGGTCAATGGCTGTCAAGAGCTACGGTTCAATACTGCATTGCTGACATAATTTTTGATTGTTTCTTAAAGAAAGCTTGGATACATAAGAGCATAAACTACTTCCCTTCCCTCATCTAGAAAAATTTCAATTGTAAGATGGTATTGTAGTTAATACTTCCCTCTGGCGGCTATGTCTCTCTATCTACCAGTTGATATTGAAGCCAGGCCTGGGTACAAAAGAAAATCAGGCATTCCTTCTTAAGGGCCTGAGGGTCGAATGTGGACAAAGCGCTTCCCATCTGTAAGAAAACACACGAAAGGACGTCCAGCATCCTCTGTGATCTTCCCTCCTCTGCTCAGGTGTCCCCCTCCTAGATAAGGGATGCGAGATGTGTGCCTCTCTATGTGTGACCACAAAAAAGGATCTGCTGGTCTAGTCGCACTTACCGGTGAGATCTCGGGTGAGGAAACCTGTTACTGTGCGCCCACGAACAGAACTGACCTCCTGGACTGTGCACACTTACCAGTGTGGGCCTACCAGCACCCGTCCTGCTTCAGATGTGGGGAAGCCGTGGCTAATCCGTGTCCCTAATTGAAAGTGTCTGAGATGGTTCCAATGTTTCTGAAGTACCATCAAGTTTCCTAGGGGAGTTTAAAAGGAAGTGACTCTAGGCTGAGGGCTCGAAGAGTTCGGCCAATACCCAAAGCTCTGGACTGGCCACCACCCAGAGACCTGGGGAGAGTTCAAACAACTCCGGCCTTATTCCTATGTATGCCCTTGCTATTAAAAGATCCATCTTTTGCCCTGGCTGGCTTGGCTCAGTGGATAGAGTGTTGGCCTGAGGACTGAAGGGTCCCAGGTTCGATTCCGGCCAAGGGCACATGCCTGGGTTGCGGACTCGATCCCCAGTGGGGGGTGTGCGGGAGGCAGCCAACCGGTGATTCTCTCTCATCATTGATGTTTCTATCTCTCTCCTTCTCTCTTCCTCTCTGAAATCAATAAAGAAATATATATATATATATATATATATATATATATATATATATATATTTAAAAAAAGGTCTATCTTTTTCATTCTGGTCTCCCCAGTCTTTCAGTAAGGAGGGACTTATGTCGAAAGGATGGAAATCTACTTTCGCCAAGCCTAGGGCTTTATGTCCACCTGAGGTGATCTCCTTGATGACACAGGTGTCTAGCATATGACTTATCTGGAACATGGAGGGGCACTGCCAGTAGTGCTGGAGGGCTTGCTTTAGTCTCTCTCAGCCCTCCTCTTCCCAGTTCTCTGTTCTACTTGTTTTTCGCACGAAAGAAAAAGTCCTCAACTCCAGGGCCTCTGTGCCCTCCCTACCGGAAGGTGTAGCCCCCAGACGCAGGCCACGCCTCCGGAGCAGGAGTCTTCCCTTCCAGGCTCTCCTGTCATTCTGGTAAGGAGCAGGACTGCCTCCGACTCCCGCATCTAAGGCTAGTTCCTTAATTCAAACCCTGGGAAGGTTGTCAAACTTATTTGACCAAAAGACACAACTTTCCTTTTCACAGACTGGAACGGACTAACAAATCCCACATTAATGGGGGTGACATTTTCCTTCAGAGATAAGAAACTCTTGTTCTCTGTCAGAGGAACGATGGGGCTGGACCGGAAGGGGGTGGCCATGGTCTTCCCTGTGTGCGCCTAGGGCGTGTCACCAGGTGGAGACAAACTGAATAACCAGAATTATGACAAGTGACCCAGTGAAAGGAAAGTGTTCAGTGTTCAATGATCAGAGGTAAAGGATGGAAGAAAAGCAAGTATTAGTCTGGAGAGTTGTAGCTAAACATCCAAGAAAACTAGACAAATTTAAGATTCAGTTCAATTCACAGGTGAAAGATAAAACTTTAAAACAATTAATTGGAATCAACTCACAACTGTGTATTATAGAGTCTGTTGAAACATGATTCCCCCTAAAGTTACCCTTATTTTTATTAAAGACCGATTTATTTATTGTATTGAGTCTAGTTTTAATTTGGTCTGAGGGTTTGTGTGAACACAGTAAGAACAGTAACCGACTGTATAGGCTCCTTTAGAAGCTGTTTTGCCAGAATCCCATGATTGAGCTTCAATGAGCCCCTCAGGCAAAGAAGCCAGCCACCCAGCTGCATCAGGCCTGCCTGCAGTGCCTGCAGATTCAGGGTGCAGTCCTTGAGGTGAGGTCCCCACAGGTGTCTTGAGGTCGGTCCTTTTGTACTGTCTCTCAGGAAAGCAACCTTTGTTCCTTACCTGGAAAGACTGCCATGAACCGTGGTACCAAGCAGGTGCCAGGCTCTTCTCTAAGGCGCTCACCTTGGCGCCGAGTCTTCTGGCGGCATTGAGTCCAAGCCTGTCTCTCAGACACACACCCCAGCAAAAGTCTTGGTTACTAAAACTATCATTGGAAACTGGTCTCATTGAACCCATGCAAAGAAACACATTGGCTTATTCATTATGGACTGCCAAAATCCAGAGGGAAATGTATCATTTATGAAATTGTCCTGTTTCCTTGTATTTGAAAAACAAAGCCCAAAAAATCAGGAATACCTTTAACAAAAGTCACAAAACCTGAATTTTGTCTTCTCAGATAAATGAATTTATATGAGACCTTGACTATATTGTAAAAAGCCAATCAATTAAAGCAACCGAAGTATGTATCTTCATTGAAAAAGTAAAGCAAGTAAACCTACACATCTGGCTCATGAAGCATAGACGGGCCCCCAGCCAATCGGAAGAGCAGGCTGAGTGGGGTCCCAGGCATCACACACGCCCCTGACTGTAGGTCTTAACACGGCTCCGTGGGATATTCTAGTGCAGCTCAATCCCCAAGATTCCCTGTTACTTTGTTGTCGTCTTTTCAGAAGTCATGAGAAGCACCTGGCAACTTGATCTTGCCAAGCCTGGGGGCTGCCAGCCTCTCTGTGAGGGAGTAAAACAGCCTTTTCCCCTATTTCCCCTCTTTCCTCCCTTTCTGTAGGGAGGTGTTTTTTTTGTTGTTTTTTTTACCATTTACTTTGTGTCCTTGGCTGGGGAAGATAATGGTTACAGCTGTCTGCAAATTGCCCACACTGTTTGGCTTTAATTTCCTTTTAACATTTTCCTTATAAATCTTCTCTAATTTTCACAAGCCTTTCTACAACTTTTAGGAATAGTTTCCAAAATGCATCTCTATGCACCATGCCTTTTATTACCAAAATCACATAATTTCCAATTAATAATTCTTAGAAGCCTCAATCCTCAAGAAACCAAGAAAAGCAAACAACTAGCATTCCTTAGATTGACCCTTATGAACATACTAGAGGCCCAGTGCATAAAACTTGTGCACAGGTAGGGTCCTTAGGCCTGGCCGGCAATCAGGGCCAATCTGTGGGGCATCCAGTGGGTGGGGCAATCAGGTCCTCCCCCCCCCTACCCCCCCCAGGCTGGCATCTGCCTTGGCTGGCAACCTGGTGCTGCCCACTCGACCGCCCCGACCAGGGGCAACTCCTGCACTGAGCGTCTGCCCCCTGGTGGCCAGTGTGCATCATAGTGACCAGTCATTCCCCTGGTTGTTCAGCCATTCAGTCAATTTGCATATTAGGGTTTTATTACATAGGATTTTAAACATAGTTTCAAAGCACATTCTCAACAAAGCCAATGACATTTTAACAGCTCCAAATCCACCTTACAGACTTTAAGCAACGAAGATGAAAGGCGATCTAGCAATGAAAGCTGTAATGAGTTAATTTGATCTGCACATGTGGCTAAGTTTTTCCCAGAAACTTGTACCTTTAAAGATGGCGCAGACTGGAGTTTTTGACCAGGCACTTGCATTTCAAAGGTCCCAGGAACCGGGGAGCACTGCAGAAGGCACTGCTATAAACCCAAACCCTGCAGTCCTCCTCCATCCTGTCTGGTGACCTAATGCCCTCATGTATGGAATCGCCCTGATCTACCTCCCCATCCTACTTCAGTGCTCGCCAGCACATGGTGTGGTGTGAGCACCAGGGCCAGGCTGTGGCCCAGGCAAGGGCATTCCCTCCCAGGCTCCCCGAACATTCTACTGAAGACCCGAATTCCCCCGGGGCCCCACAAGGTTGCTGCGAGGAGCTGGACGGAGTCAGGTCTGTGGGGCCAGGTCCAAGGAGGCACTGAGGGGATGGGGGGTCCTCCGCTCACGCATGGCTGGGCCCACCTTGGCAGGGACACCAAGAACGGCAGACCAACCAGCTGGGCCAGGATCCGAAGGACTTAGTGTCCCTCTGCCCCCAGCCTCGGGCAGGAGGAGAAGGCAGGGAAGTTTGAGCAGATCTCCGGCAACAGAAATCCTGACAAGGGAACAGGCCGGTTGGGCTGTGTGTAGTGGGTCCAAGTGTGCTGCTTGTGGGGGGAACTCCCAGAGGCTGAAACCGCTGGTCATTCCCTCCTCTTGCGCCCGTTCTCTCCCCGGGTTTCTAAACAGCCGTGAGGACCCAGAGCGTGGAGTGACCAGCTGTTATGTGCACTCCCTGGACAGGTCAGAGGTTAATTTTACAGTTGTATTCTGGAGTTCCTAGGAGGCCCCTGTACGTCTTAGGGGTCAACCCCAGACACCTCTGCATGGTCCTTACATAAGGACATTGGAGTTTCTCGAACCAGAGGGAGGAACTTGCCTCTTTGATCTTCGGAGTCTGGGTAGGGACCAGGCACTCGTCATTGGTCGGACTTTCTCTTGCAACTGGCAGGAAGCCTGCTGCTTTCTGACCCGTCCGACAGCCCACTCATCCCTCCATGGGCCTTTTCATGTGGCAGCCACCCTAACGGTTTTTGACCCAAGCCCTGTTTCAGATGGGCCAAAGGCCAAAGACCTTATTTGGAAAGTGAAAGAGAAAATGCCCGCTAGAGAGGCAGCCTGATTAAGTGGCTGGCGGGCACCTGGCAAGCCTCTGAATCGCAGGCTCAAGCCCCCAAAGCTGGTAACCGGAACGGTGAGCCGAGGGCTCTTCCCGGGGTCGGTCTGCGACGCTGCGGAATGAGCTCCACAGACCAGACGATTTGAGCAAAAGTGCGGAAAGTTTACTGCAAGCAGATGCAGACGCCCTGCCTGGGGACGGCCCGTGATGGGCTGCCCGTGAAGCCTTGTCGCCCAGGGTATGTATTTGCTACAAGCCCGTTCCTCTCTCTGTCCGTGTTGTCACCTCATTGCGCTTGCCCAGCACGGACCTGAACTCCTGCTTCCATGCGTCCCTTCCTGTTCCTATGCGTTCGTCTGCCTTGTTGTTGCAGGCCCTTCCTGGGTCCCAGGAATCCTGCTCTGAGTCCAGAAACATCCTATTATTTCTGCGTGGTTGGTTGCTGTGATTCGGTTGCTCAAAGGGCCCTGTCTGCCTGCCTGTGTCCCACCCGCCTTTGTTTCCCACTGGACCCCGCCCTGTCTGCCTGCCTGTCAACTTAACCCTTTCACATGGATCCAGATAATAGGGTGGCGACGGCCTGGGGTGGGGTGGGAACTGGGTGGAGGGAGCAAGGGGGAAGAAAGGGGGGGACATCTGTAATATTCTCAACAATAAAGATTAAAAAATCTGTGATCATTGTTACTAAAGGGAGTTTTTAAGGAAGTTTGTTAAAAATTAAACTTTGAAAATACACATACATTTTGCATCAGCTTAAAGATTAGCAATTTATTTTAGTTGAAAGCCACCCAAAAGAGAACCCAAAGAGCAATGGTACTATTTACTTTAAAGAAGCACAAAAGACATAAAAGTACCCAGTACAATTTATTGTGCATCAGGAAGCTTAACTTAAACCAACAGCATAGTAAAAAGATATGTCATTTTTGTTCATAGCAGAACAGGTTTCAAAATATATTTTCTTTTAAATGTATTCAAGCAGTACATAATAATCCTTTATAAAAGTTACATATATTTTTTGTCAATACCTTCATTACATTTATAAATACTTGATTTGCACAGCACTCCATCAAAAAAATTTAAAACCCCTTAAAAATACCTACATATATTTCGTATCTATAAACCCTTCACAGGCACAAGGTAGGCCTAGTGAAGGGTTCATTTACTGTTGCAACAAAATGCATGTAAATCTGTAGTTTTCTTTGTCTGTAAAACATCTTGAAAAATTAGCAAGACACTTACTGTGAAACTGAGTTTCCTAAACCACCCTTTGCAGAAAGGAATTTGATGTGCATATTCCCAAGAGATTCAAATGTCAGACACACAGGTGGAAAGAGAGACCCACTGAACACAGACGCGTACACACAGGGCAGTTAAGGCAGGAGGTGATGACCGAGAACCGAGAGGACGGTGTGGGAGGGACAAACAGTCCCGCACCCAGTCTGCACCGGGAACTCGCGGCACCGCTCACTGCTCCCTGCTCCTCCTCCACTCACCGAAGAGTTTCCGTGTGAGCACTTCCGCAGAAGCACCGGATGCCTGATGTGTGCTTCTGTAACATCCCCTCGGATCCGACCACGACACTCGGTCAAGGAATCTGAATTGCTATTTCTTCAAGATTTAGACTTGTAGGAAACATTTTCTTCACTGGCAAAGGACACCACGGATCAGTATCACGAGTACCCAGGTGTGTATGCTGGGTTTCATTCTAGCCAAGAATATTAAGCAGAGACAAGGAAAGGGGAGTAAGACCCGGCTTTGTTTGACCTTTGAACAAAGGCAATAGGTCCCCAGTGCTGAGTGGCTCTAGGAGCACCCACTCCTCCACACCTGTGGGCCACGTGCACTTTCAGAGAAGCAGGAAAGAGGAAGACAAGAAGGGATTCTTCACCCTGACTCTGGCCGTGGATGGCAGTCCCGCCCAGCCCTGCAGCCCCTCGTCCCTGGAGGTGAGGACAGAAAGCCACCCTTTCTCAGAGATGTGACCTTTTCCATTTGAATTTCAAAGCGGAACTCCAGATAACTGTGAGAGTTGCATACTGTTTGCAGCAACGTATTTCAAATCCTAACTTGTTCTAATGTACAAACGGAAAGAAAAAGAATGGAAGAAAAGGAACAGAAGGAGGGAGAGGGTTACTCATCAAACTTGGCCCTAAAGGATGCCACTGCATCTCCCCTCCAGCACCAGAAAGTCTCCCGATGGTATGGCTCCCGGCGACTTCAGAAAGACAGCGCCTGCAGGTCTCCCTTCTGCCGTCACAGCTCGGTGCACTGGCTCCCTGGCTCCTCGAAGGCAGCGAGGCCCCAGACGCTGCCATTCGGCAGCAGGGGCTCAATGTCCTCGTCACTGCCCTGCTCCGGGGTGTCGGTCACAGTGCCGCTGACGCTGTTGCTATGTTTCTTAGCCCCATTACTGCATTCAGGGATGAATAAGGCAACCAGGAAAGATATAAGAACTATACATGCCCCAAATAAAAACGGCGGGCCTGGGACGAGGGCTCCCTGATGGTGTGGAAACAAACGGAGATGAAGAACTGGTTAGTCTTTTCAATGCAAAATTAGCTCTGGGTGACCCAAACCCCACACCACCTCCAAGAGAATCACTTTCACGTGAGTCAGGGCACACCCGCCCCAGCCTGGAGCCGCTAGCCCACAGGGGCAGCCTCTCACCGCTGTCATCGCTTCTCTGCAGCTGAACCCAAGCCTGTGAGTAACAGTTGTTTATCTCTAATCTTACCCTCTGATACCAGATCATGCATTCTGTACATGAACATTAGTTCCAATTCTGTATAGAAATCTCTATTAAATATTGCTTAGAAGGAGGGAAAAATACTAAATAAAGATTAAGAAAAAAAACTCTAGTTCAATTTCTAGCTGGAATTGTAGGTCATTTTATATTTTATTTGGCTTGGGCTTTTCCAGAAGACAGGGTTCTGATCAGAGTTACTGTGTAGGTGAGGACAGAATTGAGAGAAATCTTTTATATGAGACATCAAATCAACGAAACCGCCCCTCCCCAGGCCCGGAGCACCGAGCACAGCCTCCTACCGCTAGGTCCAACAGTCTTATTGTGCAAACAAAAATGTGCAAGGACACGCTCCACACTGAGGGTCAGAGGGTTGGTTCAGTCAGACATATTCGTGGTAACAACACTAGACTTATCACCGAATTACCTGCAAAGCAGCATTGTTAGAATTCAGTTTCGGTTCCAACTCAGTCAGCTCTACATGGAACATGTAGAATATGAAGCCATACAGCGCTGGCCCCAGGCCATTACACAGTCCTCGGATGCCAGTTATGATGCCCTGGGCAACGCCTAAGTGAGAACAAAAAGAAGGCATGTCAAGACTGGGGACTCGACCGAGCCCTCGTACCAACTGTGAGCACTGAGGCAGCGGGACTGGGGCGTCCGTGCTGAGGAGGCAGGGGGATTCATTCATTTCACAAATGTGTTCTTGGTTTTACTGTGTCCTTTTAATGTTGTCACTCTGTGCCCTAGTGTCCATGAGATGACATGACAGTGATGTTTCTGAAATACCACAGGGACTGAATCCTCCTCACAACAGCTAGATATTCTCATAAATGGGGAATAACAAAATGAAAAACTTTAATCTTCTCCATTTGCAGACAATTTCCACTTTTCTGTGGATTAAGAGCTTCCTGCTCTACTTATTTAATGTGCTTTTACAATTAAACTTGCTCTCTGCCTCCTGCAGCCCCGTGCATGTGAGTCCACAACAGTCCTGATGCTGTGTGGGCCCAGCGTCCAGACAGACTGCTCCTCAAGGCGACCCCCCATTTCGGATGCATCTTCCTGTAGACCTGCACTGAAATACCCCACAGGTGCCAATTTCTAGATACCTCTGGTTTCTAACAAGAAAAGAAAAAATTAGCTTGAATTGTATGACATGCATGTTACTGTAGGTCAAAAATGGTCAAAGATTATTCAGCCCAATGCAATGTGCTGTAATAGTTTTGTACGCGGACATTTAGAAACATCTGTACTAACACATACGAGCATAAAAAGAGCCAAAGAGGATTTAGTCCATGAAAGACAGGTGCGCACTTGTCAGGCACCGAGCAGCGCCCGCCCCACAGGGCCGCCTTCTCCCGGGATGGCGCCTCCACGGCTGTGCAGCTGGCGGGGGCCATGGCAGGGGACACACAGAACCTGTGGCCACTATTTTATGAGACTGAGGCCACTATTTTAAAATGTGTTTATGAACTAGATGGCTAATTTCTGATGAGGAAAAATGGGTGCAATAAGCAAACTATCTTTTCCAATAAAGTTTTTATTGAAACTTTTTAAAGGGCTCTCCCTTTAAAAATTTACAATTTTTTTCAAATTGACTACTTCCTGACTACAGTGAGGTGAGTCATTGAAAGAGGAAGTGGAAAAGGATGAACTCTGGTCGTGGGAGATGCCTGACGGTGAACCAGAGACACAAGAAGGGTGGGGTCCCCACGCTCCTCTCCACACAGCTGTCCCCATGCTGCCTCTCACTCGGCATCCGATACCAGCAGCCACACAGATCTGCTCTTCATCCTCTCGGACAATCACTTCCTACATTCAGCTCATGGCCTTCGAGAGAGTCCAAATTAAAGAAGTCCCAGTGATGACAGTGAGTAAATAACAAGCTCGCTATCTGACTAACTAGTCCGTCATTATTTAACAGACATCTGTTATCATTTAGTTAATTTTTATGGCATCACAATAAAGAGGAGTCAAAACCAAAAAGAGAAAATAGTTCTCTTTCTATTTCTTAGTGTTCTGAACTGCTGAGTCCACATTTTAAAACCATGAGTGTAATTTCAGAGCAGGAAGGAAAGCAAACAGATGCGGCTCTGGGAGGGACCACACGGTGAAGAGGCTCAGAGCCGCTCAGGTTGCCGTCAGGTCCGTCTCAAGTGATGGAGGGAAACAGGCGACAGTGCTCTCACCTTGCTGATCTGACTCTGCGTTCTGCGAGACCAGGGCACTGACCGCCGGGAAGGTGATGCTGGACACGGCGGCCACGGCCCCTGCGGCCCACACCATCCTGCAAGGACAGGGAGCGTCAGGCGACAGGCTGCGGCTGGCTGTCAGAGCGTAGTCAGGGGGGGAGCATGAGATACTTTCTGTTTCCTCAGGTTACGTTGTATTAATCTTTCCTCTTTACTAATATATATATATATTTTTTAACCTGGGAAGTTATTCGTTACTTCACGGGCTGGGAAAGTTTCATTTACTTATTTTACCTCTTTCAAAATCTGTTCTCCTTGATTTCCCTTTTACCACCTTTAGATGTACGCTCAGTGAAGTTCAAAAGGATTTATTTCTACAAATGCCACTTTCTCTGTCTCAGAGGCTGGCCTGCACACTACCTTTGAGCTGCTCCTTTTGCTACCCACGGGCAGAGCAAGCCTTGGCGCGCAGGACGACACCTGCAGACTCCCAGACCCGCTTCCTTTGGACTAAGCCTGTCACACTCAAAGTTGACACGGGCCAAGTAGACGAGGCATGCGGCCCGCGGCCCCACGTTGGACATGCTTCCTTTAGACTCTTGTCCTTTCCTCAATGAAGGAAACGTAAGTGCGAATCCATATGCATCATCTGTGTGAGGAAGGTGGGCCCCCAACTCGGCTTAAACCTGCTCGGCGAGGCTTCCTTGGGGACGGCTGACATGCACGTCCTTAAAGGAAAGACCCTTCAGGTCGACAAAGGCCTTTTCCTGCACAAGCCTGACTGACTCAGCTACGGAACCCAAGTCCATCGGACAGAAATCTTAAAGAACAAGAATCTTCTCCTGGCCTGTAAAGCATTTCTCGTTTCTGTAAATTCTGTCATGCCTGCAGAATGAGGAGTAACTAATATTTAAAGAGACAGGACCTCTGGATTTGGTAACCAGGCACTGGGGACACCAGCCACATAACAGAACAGCACTCGGGATTCTTGTCATTTCTCCTGGCTCAGGGCTTATTCTGACCTTCCTGTTACGGGAGTAGAATATGCCAGCAGGAGTAACTACCTCAGGATACACTTGATTTTGGAAGAGATCTTAGGATTAATCTAACTCAAGTTCTTACGTTATAAAGTCACTCAGCTAATTACAGCAATGAGTCCTGCTATCATTTTTCCTTGTCTTTTTGTTTTGGACCACGCTGTGCTGGTGGGAATCGGGGGAGGAAAGGTGGCATTTGTCCCTAAAAACTGACAAATGTGTTTAAAATATTTGGAGGAGTTGGAGGAGGAAGCACACACATTTAATTAAGTAACAACTCACTGAAAGCCACGAAGGTGAAGAGAGTTTTTACAAATAATCCTGTCACCTTGCTCAGCCTTCCCCAAATTAAGTCCAAACAGGTTTTGAAATGTTGTGTACACCAAAGGGGTAAGTAGCCCTGCTGCCTTCACACCACTGTCAGCTCAAGCTCCCCTAGTTCGTGAGGACCCAGGGGAAGGCTTACCAGGCCTGAGACCCGAGCCCATACCAGGCCAGCTGGAGCGCCTGGCAGCCCAGGCCCAGGAGCACGGTGTTCTTCTTCCCCAGCGACCTCATCAAGGCGGCGAGCAGGGCTGTCTGCAAAGCCAAGGAGAGCCCTGAGAAGCACGCGGAGGGAGCCGGGAACGGGGACCACGCTGTGCTGGCGCGGCTCTCCAGGGGCACAGGACCTTCGGCCTCCTCCCCAATGCTGTCTATCGGGTGCTTTGCTAGCACTTCCCCAGGAAGGTTACAGAACCATTCACCAGCTGTCGTGACTGAGAGGGACATGGCCTCAGTCTTTTCTGAGAAACGCCAATCACTTAATCACCCAGTGCCTAGCGGGCTCTGCCGAGTATTTACAGAATATGTGGAATTCTGCTGGAGGCTAGCAGTTTTGCAAAGTTGGACTGATGTAAGTTTGATTTTAACAAATACATCCTCTGTTAGAAACCAGTAGAGATAGTCTGGGCTGATGACTAACCAGAGTTCACATAAACCCCACAAATTATGAGCAACTGAGAGTGTAACGCAGTTTACATTTGCTGATACCACTGGACAAAATGAGTAAAAGGTCTTTGCCTTGGTGCGCTCCTGTGAGCCTTGTTCGTCCTAACACGTAGGCAAGGCAGCCCTGTAGCCTCCTTTCCTACGCTCCCAGCTGCTGTGCCAGGGAGCAGCCCCCAGGAGCCCCAGGACACAGGGAAGGCCTGTCGGGTGATGTGAGGCACATGAGCCCAGCCTTGCGGGCCTGTATCTTTAACAGATGGAGAAATCGATGTTCTTTACTCATTACACATGCTCCAACCCACTCATCTGCCACATTTCTTTGAGCAGAGGTCGGAACAGCTACCGATTTTCATTTCTGCTTTTCACTTCTCCACATTAAAATAACACTGAAACATCCTCCTGGTGAAGTAAATTTCTGGATATCTGGAGCCCATGTCAATTTCCTAGGTCTGCTATTGTACCATAGATATACAAGATGTCACTGCCATGGCAGGGGCAACGAAGGCAGGCGTGCGGGAGACATTTGAGAACGCTTCCTACAGCTTCCTGTGAACCTACGGTTATTTCAGAATAAAAATATTTAAAAATGAGAAAAATGACACTTACCTGAGCCACAATAGACAGAATTCCTAGCACAGCTATGAACTCTGCAATTTTAACAGATCCAAAACCTATGATCTGTGAAATAGAGGGGGAGGGGGAGAAACACTATTGTTAACATAGATATTATAAAAATAAGAAATGTTATGTTTTAGTAAGGCTTTAGGACCAAACAGTTGGAAAAAGTTCATAAAACCTTGATGATGGCAAATTAAGGCAGTGCTGAAAGTTGAACCTATTTAACCAGAAAATTACATCTAAATCTGATAAAAAACCATTACAAGCAAGCATAACTTAACAAATATTTTAAAGATATTTTCTATTACAGGCCTATCTATCGTTTCATATTCCTTCCCATCCCCAACCCACCAAAAAAGAAATATGTTATCAAGCATCAGAGAAAATATAAAGAAAATAATCTGACTTTTGATGCAGAATTTAGAATTTACTCATTAGCAAGTTCAGTGGCTCTCAGAGATGGCTGCACATTGAAATCATGTGGGGCTGAGGGGAAGGGGGAAGGGGAGGGAGCAGTGAGACTCTGCAACCCGGAGACCAAATGGGCAGAGCTCAGGCCTCGACACAGGCATGTTCCCAAAGCTCCTGATGAGCAGCCTCTTCACCTAACAGCTCTGATCTGCCAAACTATTCGTTTAAATACCAAGTTTTTAAAAAATATATTTTTATTGATTTCCTAGAGAAAGGAAGAAGGCAAGAGATAGAAACAATAGAAACACCAATGATAAGAGAGAATCATTGCTCAGCGGCCTCCCGCACGCCCCCTACTGGGGATCTGGGCATGTGCGCAGTCCAGGCATGTGTCCTTGACCAGAGTCGAACCTGGGACCCTTCAGTCCGCAGGCCAAACCATTGAGCCAAACCAGCTAGGGCTTAAATATCAAGTTTTTAAAGTTAAATTATTTTCCCCTCTTAAAATTCTCTGAAATTCATAAAAAGGAATTAAAAAATTATTAATAGAGAATAAAAAGATAATAGAAAACTAAGAGCTAGTTCTTTGAAAAGATAAAAGAAAATCGACAAACCTTTAGTTAGAATCACACAAAAAAGAGAGATGTCTCAAGTAAATAAAATCAGAAATGAAAGAGATTTTACAACTGATACCACACAAAGATTCACAAGAAACTACTATGAACAAAATTATATGCCAACAAAGTGGTCAACCTAGGAGACATGGATAAATTCCTAGAACCATAACAGAATCACAATGAAATAAAAAACCCAAACAGACTGATGACTAGCAAGGAGTCTCAACCAGTAATCAAAAACCCCCCAACAAAAGTCTAGGACCAAATGGTTCACTGGTGAATCCGTTAAACATTCAAAGAAGAATTAACACAAATCTTTCTCACACTCTTCCAAAAAACAGTAGACAGAAGAACTCTCTCAAACACACTTTATTTTTAAAATATTTTTATTGATTTCAGAGAGGGAGAGGAAGAGAGAAACATCAATGATGAGAGGGAATCATTGATTGGCTGCCTCCTGCACGTTGGACCGAGCCCGCAACCCAGGCATGTACCCTTGACCGGAATCAAACCTGGCATCCTTCCGTCCACAGGCCGATGTTCTATCCACTGAGCCACACCACCTAGGGCTCTCAAACACATTTTACAGGAGGGCCAGCATTATCCTGATACCAAAACCAGACAAAAATGCCACACAAAAATAAAAATAAAATTACAGGCTAATATCTGTGATGAACATGATGTAGAACTTTTCAACAAAGTAGTAGCAAACTGAATTTAATAGTACATTTAAAAAAATCATGCATTATTATCAAGCGAAATTTATACCAGAGAGGCAAGGATAGTTCAACATCTGCAAATCAGTTGATGTGATACACCACATCAATAAAATGAAGGATAAAAATCTTAAGACATTTCAATAAATGCAAAGCATTTGACAAAATTCAAAACCCATTTATGATAAAAAAAAAAATGGGTATGGAAGAAAAGTACCCCAATATAATAAAGGCATCATATGATAAGACCACACATACACAGCTTTTTCTGTCAGATCAGGAACAAGACAACGATGTCCACTCTTGCCATTTTATTTGATACTAGAGGCCCAGTGCACGAAATTCGCGCACTCAAGGGCGGGTGGGGTTCCTGAGCCCAGCCTGGGCCCTTTCACAGTCCAGGAGCCCTTGGGGGATGTCCGACTCATGGCTTAGGCCTGTTAGTCAGACATCCTTAGTGCTGCCACGGAGGCAGGAGAGGCTGCTGCCACTGTTGCTGTGCTTGCCAGCTGTGAGCCTGGCTTTTGGCTGGGCAGCATTCTCTCTGTGGAAGAGCACTGACCACCAGGGGGCAGCTCCTGCAGTGAGCATCTGCCGCCTGGTAGTCAGTGTGCATCATAGCAACCAGTTATTCTCTCATTCTGTCAATTTGCATATTAGCCTTTTATTATATAGGCCTAGAGGCCTGGTGCATGAAATTCGTGCATGGGTAGGGTTCCTAGGCCTGGCTGGCGAACAGGCTGGCCAGGGCCTTCCTTCCACTGGCTGCTGGCTGCCAGCTGGGTCTCTTCTTCCCCCCAGCTACTGGCCCGGGCCTTCCTTCGTTCTGCCCCCGGTGGTCAGTACACATCATAGCAAGAAGTCAAACTCCCGGTCGGCCGAACTCCCAGTGGAAAATTTGCATATTAGCCTTTTATTATATAGGATAGTACTGGTAGTCCTATCAGCAGAAAAGAGGCAAGAAAAATAAATAAAATGCATCCACATTGGAAATGAAGAAGTAAAACTGCCTGGCTGGCGTGACTCAGTGGTTGAGCGTTGACCTATGAACCAGAAGGTCATTGTTCGATTCGCGGTCAGGGCACATGCCTGGGTTTCGGGCTTGATCTCCAGTGTGTGGTGTGCAGGAGGCAGCCGATCAAAGATTCTCTCACATTATTGATGTTTTTATCTCTCTCTCCCTCTCCCTTCCTCTCTGAAATCAATAAAAATATATATTAAAAAAAGAAGTAAAACTGTCACTATTTGCAGATGACATGATAGTATACTTAGAAAACCCTAAAGACTCTATAAAAAAAACTATTGTAACACATACACAAATTCAATAAAGTTGCAGAATACAAAACCAATATAAAAGATCTGTGGCCTTCCTATACATTAACAACAAAGTATCAGAAAGAGAATGAAGAAAACAATCCCATTTACAATCACAACAAAAAGAATAAAATACTGCCCTAGCTCGTCTGGCTCAGTGGACAGACAGAGTGTCAGCCTGCGGACTGAAGGGTCCCGAGCTCGATTTCGGTCAAGGGCACATGCCAGGGTTGCAGGCTGGGGCAGGGGCATGCAGGAGGCAGCCAATCAATGATTCTCTCTCATCATTGATGTTTTCATCTCTCTCTCCCTCTCCTTTCCTCTCTGAAATCAATAAAAATATATTTTTTACAAAAAGAGAATAAAATACCTAGGAACAGTCTTAACAAAGGAGGTGAAGATTGTACTATGTACTCTGAAAATTACAAGACATTATTGAAGGAAACTGAAGACAAAGCTATTCTGTGTTCATGGATTGGAAGAATTAACATTGTTAAAATGGCCAAATTAACTAAAGCAGTATACAGATTTAATGCAATCCTTACCAAAGTCCCAATGGTATTTTTTCAGAAATAGCACAAAAAAAAAAATCCTCAAATTTATATAGAGCCACAAATGACCCCAATAGTCAAAGCAAGCCCAGGGAAAAAGAAAGCCCAAGATATCACACTCCCTGACTTCAAACTACACTATAAAGCTGTCGTAATAAAATCAGTGCGGTATTGGCAGAAAAACAAACACAGAAATTAATGGAACACAACAGAAAGCCCAGAGGTAAACCCACACCTATATGGGCAACTACTTTTTGACAAAGGAGCCAAAAACACACACTGGAGAAAGGACAATCAGTCTCTTCAATAAATAGGGGTAGGAAAACTGGAATGCCACACACAACAGAATGAAACTAGACCACTGACACCATACACAAAAGTTAACTCAAAATAGATGAAGGACTTGAACGTAGGACCTGCAACAATAAAATACATGGCAGAAAACAAACACAGGCACTAAACTTATGGACCTTGGGATTTTGTGAACTTGACCCTAAAGGCAAGAGAAGCTAAAAAAAAAAAAAAAAAAAAAAAGAAATGAATAGGACTATTTCAATCTTAAAAGCTTCTGTACAGCAAAAGAAACCATCAACAAAACAAAAAGGAAACCAACCGAAAGAAAGAAGGTATCATATTTGCAAATGATACCTCTGATAAGGTGCTAATTTTAAAAGTATTTAAAGAACTCATAAGTACAACTCAAAAACAAGAAAATTTTCAATTAAAAGATGGTCAAAAGATCTGAATAGATACTTTTTCACAGAAAACATACAGAGGGCCAACAGATACATGAAAAAATGCTTAATACCGCAAATTCATATCAGCACCATAATGAGATACCGTCTCAAAACTATCAGAATAGCTTTTATCAAAAAGAAAAGAATTAAGCCCTGGCTGGTGTGGGTCAGTCGGCTAGAGCGCATCCCATATATCGAAAGGCTGCAGGTTCGATTACACAGGGGACATATTGGAAGGCAACCAATTAATGCTCTCTCTCTCTGGCCCCTTTCCCCTCTCTCTAAAATCAATAAGCATATGCTTGGGTGAGGATTTTTTTAAAAAAAGAAAAGAATTGACAAGCGTCAGGGATGATGTTAAAAAAAGAACACTTGTGTACTCTTAGTGGGAATGTAAATTGGTGCAGCCACTATGGAAAACAGTGTGATGGTTCCTCAGAAATTAAGAATAGAACTACCATTTGACCCAGCAATCCTTCTTCTGGGTATCTACCTGCAAAACTAAAAACACTTATGCATAAAGATATATGAACCCCATGTTCACTGCAGCATTATTCACAATAGCTAAGACATGGAAACAACCAAAGTGCCCTTTGATGAATGACTGAATAAAGAAGATGTGGTCCATACAAAACTGAAGACTACTCAGCCATAAAAAAGATAAAATATTGTCATTTGGGACAACATGGATGGATCTTGGGAGGACTATGTGTAAGTGAAATAAGTCAGACAGAAAAAAAAAAAGAACTGTATGATTTTTAACTCATATGTGGGATATGAGATAAAAAAACAACAAATGAACAAACAAGACAAGCAAACAGAAGCCATAAAAAAGAAAACATCTCACAGATACAGACAACAAAATGGTAGTTACCAGAGGGGAAGGGGGTGGGGAGGAGAAAGAAGGCAAAGGGTTCAAATACATGGTGACAAGAGGATAGTAGGCTTCAGGGGGTGAGCACTGGAAGCCACACATCTGAAATGTACATATTGTTATTAACCAATGTGACACCAATGAACTTAATTTAAAAATAATAAACAAAATTAAATACCTAAGGGGGGAAAATCAGATGCATTCCTTTACACTAATAATGAACTATAAAGATTAATTAATTCCATTTTCAATTGCATCAAAAAGAATAAAATATGTAGAAATAAATTAACCAAGGTGGAGAAAGACAAGTATATTTAAAACCTTTAAGATATTAATGAACAAATTTGAAGAAGGTACAAAAAAATGGAAGGATATTCCATGCTCATGGATTGGAAGAATTAATATGACTAAAATGTCCATACCCTATCCCAGTGGTCAGCAAACCGCGGCTCTCGAGCCACATGCGGCTCTTTGGCCCCTTGAGTGTGGCTCTTCCACAAAATACACATGTGGGCGCACACGTACAGTGCGATTGAAACTTCATGGCCCACGTGCAGAAGTCGGTTTTTGGCCTGGCAGAGTCTATTTTGAAGAAGTGGCGTTAGAAGAAGTAGGGGGTGTCGGTCGGTCAGGCGACGGGAGACGCGGTGCAGGGGGGCCGCGGGATACACAGCGCGATTCATGCAGGAGTTGAGTGAGCCAGTCAGTCAGCAGTCTCCTGTGCAGTGGTTAGTGCTAGTCACGTCCGCAAATCGCACGCGGGTGACAAAAGTACCTACTCGAAGCATAAAGTTACCTGTATTTTTCCAACCAGCTGCAAATCCTACAGGTATTTTTGTCATCAATTTAAGAATAGAAAAAACAAGTATACAAGATGAGTGTGGATGGGAGAGTTGGAAGGGGTTGACCTCAGCGAACGTACCTCAATCATATTGAGGACGTTTTTAGCAAAGGCCAGCTTAGGAGTACCTAACTAAGTTAATAACAATGTACCTACATATATAGTTTGAGTTTAAAAAATTTGGCTCACAAAAGAAATTTCAATCATTGTACTGTTGATATTTGGCTCTGTTGACTAATGAGTTTGCCAACCACTGCCCTATCCAAAGAAATACAAAAAAATCAATGCATCCTATAAAAATTCCAATTAGATTTTTACCAGAAATAGAAGAAAATCCTAAAATCTGTAAGGAACCACAAAAAACCCTTAATAGTCAAAGCACTCTTGAGGAAGAACAACAAAGCTGGAGGCATCACACTCCCTAATTTCAAATTATATTACAAAATTGTAGTAATTAAAACAATAAGATACTGGCATAAAAACAGACACAGATTAAAGAAACCAATTAGAGAGCTCAGAAATAAACCCATGCATACATAGTCAATTAATTTATGATAAAGGAGCCAAGAATATACAATGGGGAAAAGACAGTTTCTTCAATAAATAGTGTTGGAAAAACTGGACAGCCATGCAAAATAATGAAACTAGACCACCAACTTACACCATACAAAAAAAATTAACTAAAAATGGATTAAGGATTTGAATGTAGGACCTGAAACCATAAAACTCCTAGAAGAAAACATAGGTGGTGAGCTCCTTGACTTAGGTCTTGGAGATGATTCTGTGAATCTAACACCAAAATCAAAAGCAAAAGCAGAAATAAAGAAATGGTTCTATATCAAACTAAAAAGGATATCATCAACAAAATGAAAAAGCAATTTACTGAATGGGAAGAAATAACTGGATGTCATGTATTGGATAAGGAACTAATATCTAAAATATATAAAGAATTTATGTGAGGAAACCAAGATGGCGGCATAGGTAAACACCGGAGATTGTTGCCTCGCACAACCACTTCAAAAATACAACTAAAAGACGGAACAAACATCACCCAGAATCACAGGAAGGCTGGCTGAGGGGAAATTCTACAACTAGAAGGAAAGAGAGAAGCATACCGAGAGGAGGCGCAGTGCGGAAGTAAAATACTAAGGTGCGGAGGTGCATGTGGAGCGGGCTGGCAGCTGAGGGCGCGGTTGTCATTTGCAATCGGGAGGGAGTCTCAGGCTCTGGGCTCCAGTTCCGGGCAAGTCTCTGGGAACCCAGACTCAAACGGGAGAAGCGGGACTGTCTGGCATCGGTCGGAACTCGAGGGCAGCTTTCTCTCCGAGGTTTGCAGCGGTTGCTGGGACACTGAGAGGCAGAGCCCCTGGGAACGGGACTGAGAGCAGCCATAACTGCTCGCTCCGCCTGCCCTGTTGATCCCCTGGGACCCGCCCTGCCCAAGCCTTGCACAGAGGCATTTGCTGGATAGCCTCAGGCAAAGGCTAGATTAGCACCCCCTAGAGGGCAGAAGTTCTTCCACTGCAGATACAGCTGATTCTCACAGCCAGTTGGCCTGGAGGTCAAATCCCCCCCAGGGTTACAACAATCAAGGCTTAACTACAACAAGACTGCGCAAAAAGCCCACAAGGGGGTGCACCAAGAAAGCATAAAAAATGCGGAGACAAAGAAACAGGACAGAAATGACAGAAATGGAGGAAAGCAAAATGCTGGATATAGAGTTCAAAACCACACTTTTAGGGTCTCTCAAGAACTGTCTAGAAGCCGCCAATAAATTTAGTAAGGCCCTCGAAAAGACTGGTGAGACCGCCGATAAATATAGTGAGATCCTCAAGAAATCTAATGAGACCCTCGATGTTGTGATAAAGGACCAACTAGAAATTAAGCATACACTGACTGAAATAAAGAATATTATACAGACTCCCAACAGCAGACCAGAGGAGCGCAAGAATCAAGTCAACGATTTGAAATGCGAAGAAGCAAAAAACACCCAACCGGAAAAGCAAAATGAAAAATGAATCCGAAAATACGAAGACAGTGTAAGGAGCCTCGGGGACAGCTTCAAGCGTACCAACATCAGAATTATAGACGCCCTATAGGGGTGCCAGAAGAAGAGAGAGGGCAAGATATTGAAAACCTATTTGAAGAATAATGACAGAAAACTTCCCCCACCTGGTGAAAGAAATAGACTTACTGGTCCAGGAAGGGCAGAGAACCCCAAACAAAAGGAATCCAAAGAGGACCACACCAAGACACATCATAATTAAAATGCCAAGAGCAAAAGACAAAGAGAGAATCTTAAAAGCAGCAAGAGAAAGAAACTTTGCAGGCCAGAAGGGAGTGGCAAGAAATATTCAAAGTGATGAATGCCAAGAACCTACAACCAAGATTACTTTATCCAGCAAAGCTATCATTCAGAATTGAAGGTCAGATAAAGATCTTCACAGATAAGGAAAAGCTAAAGGAGTTCATCACCACCAAACCAGGATTATATGAAATGCTGAAAGGTATTCTTTAAGAAGAGGAAGAGGAAGAAAAAGGTAAAGATACAAATTATGAACAACAAATATGCATCTATCAACAAGTGAATCTAAGAATCAAGTGAATAAATAATCTGATGAACAGAATGAACTGGTGATTATAATAGAATCAGGGACATAGAAAGGGAATGGATTGACTATTCTTGCGGGGGAAAGGGGTGTGGGAGATGCGGGAAGAGACTGGACAAAAATCGTGCACCTATGGATGAGGACAGTGGGTGGGGAGTGAGGGCGGAGGGTGGGGCGGGAACTGGGAGGAGGGGAGTTATGGGGGGGAAAAAGAGGAACAAATGTAATAATCTGAACAATAAAGATTTAATTAAAAAAAAAAAGAACCTATTAGTGAGGGTCAAGTGTTCCCTGCTCTAGTCATGGGACAAGCAGGGATCATCAAGGGAACAAAGGCTCCAGGTAGTGATCCTGTTGTTTGTTTCCATCTCTTACAGCATCACAAACGATGCTCCCTAAGAAACAGCCTCTTCAGAAGTATCTGGTGACTGAATGAATAAAAACCATCTGCCTGACAAAAAAAAAATAAAGAATTCATGTAACTCAGTAGCAACAAACAAACAATCCAATTTAAAATATGGGCATAAAACGGAACAGGCATTTTTCCAAAGAAGACATACAGATGGCCAATAGGTACATGAAAAGATGCTGAAATCACTAATCATCAGAGAAATGCAATGATATCACCTTACACAATTAGTTCAAATGGCTATTTTCAAAATTACAAGTGTTGGTGAGGATGTGGAGGAAAGGGAACCATCATACACTCTTGGTGGGAATATAAATTGGAGCAACGACTAAGGAAAACAGTCTGGAGGTTCCTCAGATTGTGGCAAGGCAGTTAAGACAGATATGAGCAGAGCAAGGAGGATGGGCTCTGTACAGAAGGTCAGCAGGGAACAAAGCCCCAGGTGCCAAACAATGGACAACTGTAGGGTCGGACCTTGACCCCAGGGTGACCTTTCCTCCCCTAGCATTTTGCTAGTTATGCAGTTTGGACCCTCTGACCTTAGAGATAACATTGAGGCCTCAGCTGTATTTTAGCACCAGGCCCAGGAAAGCAGCAAAACGAGACAAGTGACACCCAGCCTGCCCTCAGGACCAGTTGCATTGGATAATGCATGGCCTCCTGCCCTGGAGCTGACCAACCAATCAGTGGAGACCCAGATCCTGAAAGGACACACCTGGGAAGTTGCTGAACATCCCATGGCTCCTTCCCCTGGGACCTCCACCCTCAAAGCCCTTAGGACGAGGAGCCAGCTGCTTCTCCTGGAGCACCCCGCCTTTCCTCTCTCCCTCTCCCTCCCCATCTCCCCTGGGCCTTGGGTCACCTGTATCTTCTCACTTTTAAGCTCCAAGGGCCTTTCCTTTACCTCTATAACTTGTTTCCTAAGCCTCTTTCTTCTACGAATTACTTCTTCTACCTCTGTGATTTTCCAAATAAGTGTTCTCTTACAGTTTGGGTCTTGGCTCTGAATTCTTTCTTAACCTGAACTCAAGTATCAAGGTTGCTGAATCCAGGTTGTCTGACCTCACCAATCTAACACCAGTGCCTTTCTCACTGCCCCAACAAAACAACTAAAAATAGAACTACCACAAGATACAGCAATTCCACTTCTGGGCATTTCTCTGAAACTAAACTAAACGCGAAATGATATATGTGAAATGATCTATGTACCTGTTAGGTAGGAAGTTGGACATGAGGGGCTGGGGTGGGGCACTGTGGCCTTCAGACCTGGCCCAGCAGACAGCCGGCAGGCAGGTTCGGAGCAGCTGGCTCCTGGTGCAAGCGCAGAGGGAAACGACAGGACCTCGATGCCAGTGCTGGCTTGACGCCCACCCCCACCTGGGTTGTTCTGTACACATTATGGGTAAGGGCATGCCCAGAAGAAAGTTTGTGTCAATCGCCCCTGAATGCAAATGAAAGTCTCCATCCAGAAAGTCCCTCCTTTTTTTGCAAAATAAAATTCCCTTTTATTGTTGGACAACATTGTTTCACACTCATCAAACTGGCCAAACAGAGAGAAAAATAAAAAACCCCAGCAACTTCATAGACAGAAAAAGGGAGGAAAAAAAAACAAAACCTTTTTATCTTTGGCCTTTTTAACCACCTCACACAAACCAACTATATACTTATCGTGCAGTTAAGTGCTACAGAGTTACTGGATGCTCGGAATAAGATGGTTATTTTGCTGTTGTTTTTGCTTTTTTACAAGGTTTTCTTTCTCTTTTGAGAGGATAATGAATATGGTCACCCCAAAGTCAAGTCAGAAGTAGGACAGAGAACGCTCCCATCATTAAAAACGGATGACCCCTAATGACATGTACAGAAATACAAAATGTAAATAAAAAATACAAATTTCCCTTTTAAAGTACTTTTAAGAAAAAAAGCAGGGCCTGGAAGCTGTGGCTCTTCTCCTCCCTGTTGCTGTCCGGTGCGGTTTGGTTGGGTGGAGCCACGTTTAGATCCTGAGACGGGAGTGGCGGGTGAGTAGGTCACGGAGGCCTTTTTTCCAGTTTAACTTTTCCTTCTTTGCTGCCTCGTCATCCCCATCGGCCTTCTGCTTCTCGGTGTCCACATGTCACCCTCATCTTCAGCTGCCCACCTGCCACCTGCCGGTAGCTGCCTCCTCCTCTTTCTCCCCCTCCTCTTCCTCCCATCACCTTCCTCCCGGCCTGCATCCACCTGGCTGCCGGCCTCCCCCACAGCCCCCTCTTCTCCTTGAGGCCTGGGTTGGGGGTGGTGGTGGTGGTGGTGGTGAGCTGGAGGCCGGTGTCTGTTTAAAAGCAGGAGTGGAGGGCTCTGGCGAGAAGCTGCCGGAGCCCGCGACGAGGTGGTTGCAGCCAGCGGAGCGGCAGCCACGGGAACGATGGAGAAATGGCTTTTCAGAGCAGACCCTGGGGCCAGAAAATCCCTCTTGTAAACCCTGGAGGTGGGGCCCATGGTCTGTCTCTCTTGCGCACAGGCTCTACCTTCAAGGAGCATACCCAGGCCATTCCCTTTCCCCTCCCCCACAGGCATGGATCCCCCCACCTCTAAGGGACCCCATGAGACCTGCAACCAAGGAAGAAATGGGCAGCTGCGCTGGTCCTGGGCTAAGCCCGGAACCGTCTCCAAGGCCCCCTTTTCTCTGACTTCCCAGTGAGCAAAGCAGCCCGGCCATGGTCTCCCTCAACTGACTGGCTCCTGACTTGATGTAAGCAACCAGCCATATTGTCTGTCTGTCTGCACCCCCCGCCCCCTCTCTCATGGCCGATCCTCGCTTGGAATACATCTTCAATAAGCCCCACGTTGCTTTACTTTTATTTTTGTTGACCTTAAAATCTTTTCTACATCAACAAAAAGAACCAAGGTCCTAGCCAGTAAGCCCAATCAATAACACCCCCATATGCAGCGTTATTTACAACAGAGATAACATACCAACCTAAGAGTCCATTGCTGGGTACATGGATAAAGAAATATGGAATTCACTTATATGTGGAATCTTACATTAAAAAAAAAGAGCTCATGAATACAGAACTTATTGGTAGCGGCCAGAGGCAGCTGGGGTGGGTAATAAGAAATGGGTAGCTCTAACCGGTTTGGCTTGGTGGATAGAGCATCGGCCTACGGACTGAAAGATCCCAAGTTCAATTCCGGTCAAGGGCATGTACCTTGGTTGTGAGCACATCCCCAGTAGGAGGTGTGCAGGAGGCAGCTGATCGATGTCTCTCTCATCGATGTTTCTAACTCTCTATCACTCTCCCTTCCTCTCTGTAAGAAATAAAAAATATATATATTTTAAAAAAATGGGTAAACTTTTTTTTAAAATACATTGAAAAGAAAAATACAAAAAAAAGCCCCAAAATACTTAGAGATAAAAAGGTCAAGGGCTAGAATAGGATGCAAGAGCAGAAAAGAAAAACTAAAAAAATATTATCCTTCTAGAAGATGCAGCTTAGAATAAGACATTTTCAGAGTGGGGTGGGATGGGGTGGAGGGAAGGCAGGAGGAGGCAGGAGGAGGCAGGAGGCAGGAAGCTGGAAGCTGGTGACTTTGTAAATGGCAGTCCTGCACTAAAGAAAAGATGTTCTAACCAACAAAACAAACTGATGAACAAAATGGGTCCAGAGGCATGGAAACATGGAACAGACTGACAGATCACAAAGGGGGCAGAGTTGGGGTTTGGGGGGGACAGAAAGAGATTAACCAAAACATATATGCATAGCCCGAGGCCTCAGACAATAGTTCAGGGAAGGTCTGGGGTGGGGCCCTGGGGGATTGGGTAAAGGGGGAAAAGGAGAGGGAAACTGAGGGACATCTGTAACACTGTCAACAATATAAAAAGAAAAGAAAGGACTCAAAGGAAATTTCAAAAAAAAGAAAAGATGTTCTTCAGATAGAATGAAAGCAGTCTCAATGATTTATGATAATGAAGAGCTATTGAAATGGAGAATGTGTCAATTTTACTTTAATAAAAAAGACATGTAGCCCTGGCCAGTTTTGCTTAATGAATAGGCGTCAGCCTATGAACTGAAGGGTCCCGGGTTCGATTCAGGTCAAGGGCAATTACCTAGGTGGCAGGCTCGATCCCTGGTCCTGGTCAGGGTGTGTGCGAGAGGCAACCAACTGATGTGTCTCTCTCAAGTCTCTCTTTCTGTAGCTCCCTCTCCCTTCCACTGTCTCTAAAAATCAGTGGAGAAATAGACTCAGGTAAGGATGAACAAAAAATAAAAACAAAAATAAATAAATGAAGTGAGGGAGGGAAGAAAGTACTTCTTAAAAAAAAAAGACATTAAGTATGTAAATAAATCTAAAAGAACATTGATTATATAAAACAATTGTATGTACATTTGTTAAGACTTAAAATATAATGACACAAATTACTTGACAAGTACATACAGTGGTAGGCAACAATAGGCTTACAGTTGTGAGTGCAAAAACAGAGTTTACTATCGTATTATTTATTTATTATTGTATTATTTATTTGTACAACTGTAAACCTACTTTTGCCAACCCCTGTGTAACTTAAGATGATTAAGAGAGTCAAAACAAAGGTCCTTAGATAAAGTAGGGACTGCCACTAGTACTATTTCATTAGAGACTAATAACTCAGACACAGTGTAATCTCCAAGGTAGGCACTGAAGTGTGCAGCTAATGAGCTCATGGAAAGAACAAAATTAGTTCCTTCATGGTTGAACAAAATTACTTTAAAGAGCAAAGAAGCAATTCTAAGCAGACAAAACAGAATGCATGAGACAAAAAGGAAAAATAATTATTGTGTACATTATACATTCTTCTCATTTCATGTCACACAACTATAGCTAAAAATGAACTAGAGCTAGATCCTGCTTCTAAATCAGTGTTGATGACATTAACAACATTCTTAGCTGCTAATCAAATGTAATTAAAAATTAGAAACAAAAAATGTGGCTTTAAGGATTGTTTCCCTGCCTACCATTTGTAAATAAGCATATTTTTAATCGTTTTATTGAGATAGAATATAAATGCCACAGGACTCACCCATTACAAGTGCACATTCAATGGCTTTGTATATTCAGCGTTGGACAGTGATCACCACAATCAATGGGAGAAGGTCTCATCACTCCTCAAAGAAACATCCCACCCTCTGGCCTCCCCTCCACCCAGTCAGTCGTCCGCTCCTGTCTGTACGGGCTGTTTATTCTGAGCATGTCCTACGAATGGTATTGAGGAGACAGAAGGAAGCGAGTCAGGAATTGGGGCCTGGGGCGGGGAGGAAGTGGCACCGGAACCAGCTGGGCGGAGTTACTAAGGCACCCAACTGGGTGGGGAAAGGAGGAGGCGCACAGAGACCTGAGCTTCAAAATGCGTGAACTGCTAAGACAGGCAACCTGCAGATAACCAACCAAGACAAGGCTATAACAACCCCAAGAATGTTATTAAAGCAGAATTCTTTTTAAAAAATATATCTTTATTGATTTTAGAGAGGAAGGGAGAGGGAGAGATAGAAACATCAATGATGAGAGAGAATCACAGATTTGCTGCCTTCTGCATGCCCTCCACTGGGGATTGAGCCCACAACTCCAGGCATGCGCCCTTGACTGGTCCACATGCTGATGCTCTATCCACTCAGCTAAACCAGCTAGGGTCGTGGTCGGCAAACTGTGGCTCGCGAGCCACATGCGGCTCTTTGGCCCCTTGAGCGTGGCTCTTCCACAAAATACCATGTGGGGGCGTGCACGTACAGTGCGATTGAAACTTCGTGGCCCATGCGCAGAAGTTGGTATTTTGTGGAAGAGCCACACTCAAGGGGCCAAAGAGCCACATGTGGCTCTCGAGCCGCAGTTTGCTGACCACTGAGCTAGAGCAACACAGGTTTCTTTGAAAGGACCAATCAGGACCTAGCAAGGCATGTATCTGCCCGTAGATTAAAAAGCCCACGCTTCCTCCCTCCCCCCTCAACAATGCGCAATGGCAAACTTAACAAATTTCATTTAAAAACTTCACCAATATAGAGGACTCTCCTCAGGAGGCCTGCTGCCCAGGCTGAGTAAACCACTAGGACTCGCAGTGAGGTCAGTGCAAGGCCCTGCAGGGCAGGACTGTAATGAAGGGCAGCTCAGGTCCCAATGATCCCAGAGACCTGAAACCACAACTCGAAAAAGGAACTTAAAAAAAATTGTCTTAGGGCAAATGCCTTTTGTGGGGACGAAGTATACATTTTTAAAGAGGAAAGAAAATCAGGAGAAACAGTATTACTGTCGTTACTGTGAGCCACAGCGGGTCCACAGCAGGGCGCTTCTGAAGTCAACGTTCCCTTTGCAAAATTTAATGGGTGTTAAAGATTTAAAACATGATGAATTGCTTCTGCTAATTCTCTTTCTCTATACTTCTCAAGGAAATTTTTCCCCCATAAACATTTCACTACATTTCAAACAACACTGTATTAAAGGTTTCCTGCCTACTCATTACATGTCAGCACCTACATTTATAACTTGAAGCAAGTTGACACATTTTTTTTCTTGACACTGTTTTCCCCAAAATACCTTTAGACAGACGCCAATCCTTGCTTTTTCCTTATGTTCGAAAGCTACTAGGCACCCACTACCCACCTGTCTGAGGTAGAGAAAAAAACTTGAGTACTGTCCAGCTTCAGGAAGGTAAGAAAGAAACACAGTGATGCAGATCAGTAACACGGTAGGATCTTTTCCAACTTTCTTCAGTGGCTAAGAAAAAGCAGAAAGATAAGAGGAGAAATAGTCAGATGGGTCCGAAATTTATCGGACGATCACTTAGTAAGTTCTATAATGTCTAATCACTGGGTGCACACCGGAAACTAATATAAGATTATATGACAACTGTAATTGAAAAATAAAAAGCAGCAAATAGAAGCTAATGTCAGATATTCTGCCATACTGGCTTCATTGTTTCCATCTACTGAGGTAGAGTAACAACTGCTGATTGGACTACAAAAGGAAGTGAACCTTCACATTAAATCTATCACCATCTCTCTATGGAGGTTACAAGTCCTCATCTCTGAGATATGTGCTTCAAATATTACAGCGTAAATGCAGATACACACGTTTGCTCCTGTTTACTTAACAACATTGGTTCGCATCTTGAAACAGACCCTGAACACCCTATAAACACCCTGTAAACATGTTACTCCAGAACCTTTTAAGAAAAATCTCATCTCTCTTTTTCATTCATAATATAACTTCTTTAAAGCCATAAACAGTATAGGCATTTCATTACATATAAATTCACTCTATTCTTTAAAATGTTAGCATTCAATTTGCCTGTAAATTGGTCAACAAGGTAGGTGGGAAGCCTGCCTGCACCCGGGTGTGCCTGGTCTCCTCCTTTCTCTACGTGGCACAAATGGATGGGCACACACAGAACAGGCAGGTCCCCAGGCCATGCCCCAAGGAGCTTTTTGGAAAAGAATTTCTCATGAGTTAGTTTTCTTATTACATGTATTTTCCTAAAGGGTAGACTTGGAGGATAAAAAACAAATATCAAATCTCTGTTTAATTTTTTTCTGCACCTATTTTCTTCAAGGACAGTTTCAAATCAAGAGGGGGAACTAATGCCCTGGCCGGCTTGCCTCAGTGGACAGAGCGTCGGCCTGCGGACTGAAGGGTCCCGGGTTCGATCCCCAGTGGGGTGTGTGCAGGAGGCAGCCCATCAATGATTCTCTCTCATCATTGATGTTTCTCTCTCTCTCTTCTTCTCCCTTCCTCTCTGAAATCAATAAAGAAATATATTTAAAAAAAAAAAAAGAGGGGGAAACTAAGGTTCTTCTTCTGAGGACTTTTTTGAGTTGTTAATGGGATTCCCCGATGCAAAAAATAAATAATTTTTTTTAAAAAGAAAGAAAATGAAGAATCCAATCTATAAAATACAAGTTCAAAGCCTCTGGTCTAAATGGAAGTATTTCAATAACTTAGAAAATAACTACTTTAGTCAGATCTGATATTTTTATCCTTTTTTAATTTAGCAATTGAAAACAACTACTTTAAGTGGCCACCTTCATTTCTTTGCTAAAAAATAAAAACCACCATGCAAAACAAACAAACAAACAAAAAATTCTTTCCCTCATCAGGAATTAACTGGACAATTTTTCTCTCTTTTGTTGTGATAACCGCATGAATGACTTAAGAAATATCAACTCTATATATTCCTTGGTGCACACTCTACCTCAGTCCCGTCCTTGCAATTAATTTATTTCTATTACTGGAGACAGAAATGGATTAACAATTGTGGGGATGCTTGAGGTTGCAGAAATATTCTTTATTTGCATGGCTTAGAAAGATACTTAGAAAAATAATGTTTTCAGATTTTTATTTACCGCAAAAGGATCTGCTTGTTTCCAAGAAACCTGAGCTCCCCAGGAGAGTGGTCTCATTTTCTCTGGCAAGGATTCTGGAACAGCCAATAAGATGAAGCAGATGTCTAGAAGAGCCACCACCGTGGCCACCAGCACAACGAGGTTGTCTCCATAGCTGGCTGAGAGGTATGCTCCAATAGCTGGGCTGCTGACCAGACTGGCTGCAAAGGTGGCTGAGACCTGTGGAAAAAGCACGCTCTCCCCCAGAGTCCCACCTGCAGCAGGTGCACACATACAGCCACCCTCCCTCGGTTTTAAACAAGACAAAGGAATGTGTTGCACACAAATTTTAAGAAACAAAGAGAATCCAAGTCATTTTGTTTTAAGAATTTTTTCATCCACTACAAAATAATTGGAGATATTGTGTAAAAGTACAAGAGCAAAAAAAAAAAAAAAATTAATCAAAAATAAAAATTGTGGCCCTGGCAAGTGTGGTTCAGTGGGTCAGAGCATCATTCCGTACAAAGAAAGGTTGCGAGTTTGATCCGTGTTGGGGTGCATGCAGAAGGCAACTGATGGATGATTCTCTCCCACATTGATCTCTCTCTTTCACTCCCCCTCCCCCCCATCTTTCCCTCTCTCTAAAATCAATGGAAAAATATCCTCTGGTGAGGATGGAAAAAAATAAAAATTGTGCAAACCTTCTTTATAAAGAAAACACACATTCTTTAGTCTTCTTTAATTGAGAAATAGGGCAGTGGGAAGAAGGGTATTTAAAAAATGCTGACTGGCTTATGATAAAAATCTACTCAGGGACTGTACTTGATTTTATCTCTCAGAAATATGAACTGTTTGAGCTTCTGGTCAAGATGGCAGAGTAGGAAAACGCTGTCCTTGGCCTCTCCTACAACCAAACAAAAATTACAACTAAACTAGAAAGCAATCATCATTAAGGACCTCCCAGATATCAGCGGGGCAGAGACCCAGAATGGGCTGGTCCCACACTCAATGTGGCAGAGAAATCAGGACGGACGTCTCAGCTGCGGAGGCCCAGCTCAGGGTGCCAGTGCCAGTGCCAGGAAGAGAAGTCCCCAGAACTACTGGCTGGGAAAACCAGCAGAGAGCGCAGCCAAGTGAGAGAGGCTGCTGGAGAGCTGGGCGTTCTTCGAAGGTCCACGCATGGACTGATCGTTGGCGCACTGGGCAAAAGCCCAAAAAGCTCCGAAACACGTGGGAGGAACTAAATTGCCGCCACCAGGACAAAAGTGCTGGCAGAGACCAGTGTTCCTTTGCTGAGCCCTCCCCCTTCATGCAGGCAGGCACCATATCTGATCTCCATCATCCATCACCCTGGCAAGTCCTTGAGACCCAGCCCCACCCAACTTGTGGGACAACCCAAGCCACTACCAGTGCTATTTCCATACAAATGGCCTATCTAGGCTTACGCTGCAGACTCCTAAATTCTCTCCAAGGTTCATAAGCCCCAAACACCAGCATCTGGCCTCAGCATGCTCTTCACCTCCTGCTAAGCGACCCCTGGCATGGCACTAATGACAGTGCCTCAGTTTACACCAGGCACCTCCAAGCCCAGCACAAGTGGCAACCATCTGGAAAACACTTTGTAGCTCATGCCAGGTAGGGTGAAAGCAGCGGTGGACACTGACTGACCTGCACCTCCCAGGAGGCACCACAGTTAGCTCACCCGGTGGACAGCTTCAGATCACACTAAAGACAACCCAAAAATCTCCATGAGCGACACACTCCAGGGGTGAGCTCAGCAGGCACCAGAGCCTACTGAGGTGAATCCTGCTCCACTGGGTCAGCCCCTACCCAGCACATTCTCTGTGATGGTTGTGGCCAGTCCTTACAGCTGATTAGTCCTCACAGGTGGGTAAAATCCATCCCACTGACGTGCCAACAGCAATCAAGGGTCAACTACAATGGGAGGGTGCACACAGCCCAAAAGGGTAGGGTGGTACCTCAGGTGACTGGGGAGGCTGAGCTACAGGGTCCCACAGGACACCTACTACACAAGCCACTTACCAAGACCTGGAGATAAAGCAGCTCTACCAAATACATAAAAACAAACACAGCGAAGAACCAAAACGAGGAAACAACAGAAACAAGGCTTCAAAATGTAAGAACAAAACTCCAGAAAAAGAACTAAGGAACACGAAGACAAGCAATCTTTCAGATGCAAAATGCAAAACAAGGGTTATAAGGATGCTCAATGAACTTAGGAGATGAATTTAGAGAGAACTTCAAGAAAGAGGCAGGAAACAAAAATAAATAAAAAGATAGAAAACATAAAAAAGAAACACTCAGAAATAAAGAATACAGTAATTGAAATGAAGAACACATTATGGGGGAGGCAAGATGGCCTATTTCAGCCAGCACCAGATTTTCTTCTTCTCTTTAATATCTTTTTATTGATCTCAGAGAGGAAAGAGAGGGAGAGAGAGAAACATCAATGATGAGAGAAAATCACTGATTGGCTGCCTCCTGCACGCCCCCTACTGGGGATGGAGCCGAAACCCAGGCATGTGCCCTTGACTGGAATTGAACCTGTGACCCTCCTGTCCACAGATCGACACTCTCCAGGGGTCCTCAAACTTTTTAAACAGGGGGCCAGTTCACTGTCCCTCAGACCATTGGAGGGCCAGACTATAGTTTAAAAAAAAACCAGTCGGCTGCTAAGCAACAGGCAGCGGCAGCAAAAACACCCGGCGGGCCGGATAAATGTTTTTGGCGGGCAGCATGTGGCCTGCGGGCCGTAGTTTGAGGACCCCTGTGTCTAGCCCCTGAGCCAAACCGGACAGGGCTCGACCAGATTTTCAGCTAAAATACTGAGCATTCAATTTGAAAAATGAAGAGAAGTATAGCTGATTGGACATACTGTATCTAAGGATCACTGAGGAAACAACCTAGAGACTGGTAAGAGGAGGGGAGTCACGGAAAGGGGGAGCCCCCTGAAGCAGGTGCATGGCTAAGTGGCTGAGTGACATCATCTGCAAAGAGCCCTCCCCTTAGGAGTGTGGAATCTCAATCCCACACAGGGATCCCAAACCCACAGCAGCAGAGACTGCAAGAAGAGCTTGCATAGCAACAGGCAGAGGGAACGAGGGGAACTCTGCCTGGGACTGGGACCCACCCTCCCAGTGAAGGAGCGCCCTCCTGTGGGCGGCCCAGCCTGAGAGGCTTGCTCTGGGCTCTGACTGCTGGGGAGTCTGCGCTCCAGCGGGTGGGTCCAGTGGAGGGTCTAGAGCAGTGGTTCTCAACCTTCCTAATGCTGCGACCCTTTAATACAGTTCCTCATGTTGTGGTGACCCCCAACCATAAAATTATTTTTGTTGCTACTTCATAACTGTAATGTTGCTACTGTTATGAATCGTAATGTAAATATCTGATATGCAGGATGTATTTTCATTGTTTACAAACTGAACATAATTAAAGCATAGTGATTAATCACAAAAAACAGTATGTAATTATGTATGTGTTTTCTGATGGTTTTAGGCGACCCCTGTGAAAGGGTCGTTCGACCCCCAAAGGGGTCAAGACCCACAGGTTGAGAACCACTGGTCTAGAGGCTGCACCCAGCAGTGACTATGAGGGACTCTCTACTCTCTTGAAAGTCATTGTGCAGAGCCCGTCAGTGATTAGATGATTGGTTTGGAGAAAGGAGAAAGTTTGACGCAGTCCCAACTGTTTTTTTTTTGTTTTCCTTGCCCATAAAGGTGTCAGGAAAAATACTGTTAACAGAAATATCCAACATTTTACTGCCTATGTTTTCTTCTAGGAATTTTATTGTTTCAAGTCTTATATTTAATTCTTTAATCCAGTTTGACTTTATTCTTATATATGGTGTAAGGTGGTCTAGTTTCATTTTTTTTGCACATTATCTGTCCAATTTTCCCAACACCATTTATTGACTAATTCTTTACTCCATTGTATGTTCTTGTCTCCTTTGTCGACCATTAATTGGCCATAAAGGCATGGGTTTATTTCTGGGCTCTCTAATCTGTTTCATTGAGCCATGTATCTGTTTTTATGCTAGTGCCGTGCTGTTTTGTTTTTCTCTGGTATTGTATTGTGATTCCTCCAGCTTTGTTCCTCTTTCTCAAGACTGTTGTTATTTGGGCACTTTTGTGGTTCCAGATAAATTTGTGGATTATTTGTTCTAGTTGTGTAATGTATGCCATTGGTATTTTGATAGCTGTTTTGAATCTATAGATTGCTTTGGGTGTTATGGACATTTTAATTATGTTAATTCTTCCTAACCGCAGCATGGTATATGCTTTATTTGTATCTTACTCAATTTCCTTTTTTCAGTATCTTATAATCTTACAAATACAGGTCTTTTATCTCCTTGGTTAAATTTATTCCTAGGAACTTTATTTTTTATGCAACTGTAAATGGGATTGTTTTCCTTTCTTTGTTGGTGTATAAAAATACAACCAATTTATGGATATTGATTTTGCATCCTACTACTTTTACTAAATTTATTTATCAGTTCAGTGGAATCATTAGGGTTCTCCATATACAGCATCATGGCATCTGCAAATGACAGTTTTACTTTTTTCTTGCCAACTTGGATGCATTACTCCCCCCCCCCCCCCCGCCTTAACTCACTGCTGTGGCTAGGACTTCCCAGTACTATCCTATCTAATAAAAGAGAAACATGGTAATTGGCGTACAACCGCTACCCTTCCCATTGGCTAATCAGGGTGATATGCAAATTAACTGCCAGCCAAGATGGTGGCCAGCAGCCAGGCAGCTTAAACTGAACATGAGGCTTGCTTGCTTCAGTGACTGAGGACTCCAACGTTCCCCGCCTGCCTTGCTGGCCTCTGAGCCTGCAGTTTGAATACTGTAACAAATATAGAAGCTAAACAAAACCCCAGAAACCTGCTTTCAGCGAGCTAGGATCTCAGAGCTGGAGTTGATACAGAGTTTCGATTATAGAACCTAAACAAACGAGATACCTACTTTCAGCAGCTGAGGCCTCAGAGCTGGAGCCAAGCCTCAGAGCTAAAGCTGGCCCAGAATAAAAAAAGAAAAAGAAAAAAGGAGCAGTTGGGAGCTTCAGTCCCAGCCTGAAAACAGCCCTCAGCCCCTCACCCAGACTGGCCAGGCACCCCAGTGGGGACCCCCACCCTGAAGGGGGTGTGACCAGCTGCAAACAGCCATCATCCCCTCATCCAGGCTGGCCAGGCACCCCAGTGGGGACCCCCACCCTGATCCAGGATACTCTTCAGGGCAAACCAGCCAGCACCCACCCATGCACCAGGCCTCTATTCTATATAGTAAAAAGGTAATATGCCTCCCAGCACCGGGATCAGCGGAACCGCGAGGCCTCCCAGCACCGGGATCAGCATGACAGGGGGCAGCGCCCAAACCCCCTGATCGCCCTGCGGCTCCGCGTGTGACAGGGGGCGGGGCCACAACCTCCCTATCGGCCCTGCTCTGTTCCTGACAGGGGAAAGAGCCCCACCCCCCTGATCGGCCCTGCTCTGTGCCTGATAGGGGGGAGCTCCCCACCCCCTGATCGCCCTGCGGCTCTGTGTGTGACAGGGTGCGGCGCCCCCACCCCCCCACCCCACGGGCCCTGCTCTGTGTGTGATGGGGTAGAGCCATAACCTCCCCATCGGCCCTGCCCTGAGTGTGACAGGGTGCGGCGCCCCAACCCCCTGATCTGCCCTGCTCTGTGCGTGACAGGGGGTGGCGCCGCAACCTCCCCATCGACCCTGCCTTGAGTGTGACAGGGGGCGGTGCCCCAACCCCCCAATCGGCCCTACCCCGAGCGTGACTGAGGGTGGCATCGCAACCTCCCAATCCGCCCTGCTCTGTGCATGACAGGGGGCGGCGCCCCAACTCCCCAATTGGACCTGCTCTGAGCCCGACCAGGGGCTGCACCTAGGGATTAGGCCTGCCCTCTGCCACCCGGGAGCAGGCCTAAGCCAGCAGGTCATTATCTCCCGAGGGGTCCCAGACTGCGAGAGGGCACAGGCCGGGCTGAGGGACCCCCCCTCCCCGCCGAGTGCACAAATTTTTGTGCACCGGGCCTCTAGTCTATAATAATAAAAGGGTAATACGCTAATTAGACTGGACTTCCTTCCGGACATCATCCCGGACAAAGCTGGGGCCAGAGGGAAGCCAGCCTGGGTCCCGGGTGCCAGAGGGACAGAAAGCCAGGGGAAGGAAAGCCTACTCTTGCAGGAATTTTGTGCATCGGGCTTCTAGTCTATATATAAAAGGCTAATATGCTAAGTGTCCCTCCACCCACCCGACCAGTCGCTATGATGCACACTGACTACCAGGGGGCAGACACTCAATGCAGGAGTTGGCCGAGCTGCAGTGACTTGGTAGCGGTGGTTCTCGGGTGACACATACTGAAACCAAAGAGGAGGGAGCCCGATTCCTTGCGAGGCTGCGCGATTCCACCTTTGGCCATGGGTTATGTTGTTGCTGGGGCACTGTGGGACCTGAATCTGGTTTACTGCACACTTACATTTGCGTTCCACACCCTGTATGACAGGAACTTTACAGAGTGCCCTCTCACACTCCAGGACCCCTTGGTGGATGTCGGAGAGCCGGAGGGATCCTGCTCACTCCGCAGACGCCCTTTGAGCCACGGTGCCACCCCGGCTGCCGAGGGATCATGGGAGGTTGGCTCCAGGGCATGTTTGGTCCATCTCGCCCAGTCCCGCCCTGCCAGCCACCTTCTAATCAATTTCTTTTCAATGTACACGAATCCGTGCACCGGGTCACTCGTATTGAATAAGAGTGGTTGGGAGTGCACGTCCCTGGTTCCTGATCTTAAGGGAAATACATTTAGTTTTTATCATTGAGTATAATGTTGGCTGTGGATTTGTCACATATGGCTTTATGTTGAGGTATGTTTCCTCCACTTTCAGGTTACTGAGAGTTTTTAGGATAAATGGGCTCTGAATTTTGTCAAATACTTTCCCTACATCTATTAATATGATCATTTGATCCCCCTTCCTTCATTTGGTTTATATGGCATGTCACATTAACTGATTTCCAGATATTATAGTTTTTTGTCATCTGGGAAGGTCCTTAATTTACCTTTAATTTTAACTGATAGCCCTGCTAGGTAGAGTAGTCTTAATTGTAGATCCTTTCCTTTTATCACTTTGAATATTTCCTGCAAATCCCTTCTGGCCCGAGATGTTTCTGTTGAGAAATATGCTGACAGTTTCATGGGAAGTAACTGTCTTTCTCTTGCTTCTCTTAAGACGATCTTTGTCTTTAACCTTAGCTATTTAAATAATGATGTGTCTCTGAGTTCATCTTGATTGGGATTCTGTATGTGGGCCTCTGAGTTCATCTTGATTGGGATTCTGTATGTTACCTGAACAGACTAAGCACAAGATTTTAGTGATTATTTCTTCATTTTTTCAAATCCCTTGCTGTCTCTTCTCCTTTTGGTACCCCTATAATGTGACTGTTGTTAAGCTTGATGTTGTCCAAAACATTTCTTAGATTTCCTCATTTAAAAAACTTTTTTTTCCTTTTGTTGTTCTGCTTGGGTGTTTTCTGTTATCTTTTCCTTTAAATTGCTGATTCAATCCTCTGCTTCATCTAATCTGCTATTGATTCCTTCTAGTGTATTCTTCATTTCAAATATTGTATTCTTCTCATTGAGTTCAACCATTGTTCCCCTAAATTCCTTATGTATCCATATAACCATTGTTTTGAATCTGTGGTAGATTGCTTGCCTCCATTTTATTTAGTTCTTTTTTTCTGGGGATTTCTCCTCTTCTTTCATTTGGGGCATGGTTCTTTGTCTCTCTATTTTGCCTGCCTTTCTGTATTTGCTTCTGTGTATGAGGTATATCTGCTATGCCTCCCCAATGTTGGTATGCTGGTCTTATGTAGCTGGTGTCTTGTGGGGCTCAGTAGTGCGATCTTCCTGATCACTTCAGCTAGGTGTTCCAGAAATGTCTCTTGGGTGGGTCATGTGAGCCCTCTTGTTGTAGTGGTGTCATGACTGCTGCCAGCCCATCTGTGAGTGGACTAACGCTCAGGCAAGCTGACTATAAGGATCGACCCTGACCACAGTGTATGAGCCACTGTGTGGGACCTCCCCCTCGAATCAGAGTTGGCCCCAGCAGAAAATGGCGACTGCTGAGATTTCCCTGTGAATGTGCCACTTGTGTGGTTGGTTGGTTGTGCTCTGGTTTGGCCTGAAGCCCAACTCTGGTTGTGCTGGTTCTGGGTCCATTTTGGGAGGAACTCTGGTGCAGGTGAATGTCAGAGGCTGCCTGTAACTGGCTTTGGACTACCCTGTGTGGAGCTACCATGTAATCCACAGTTAGTGACTGCCTCCACTGGGTCTGGGTGTGTGTAGGAACAGACAAGCTGTGTACAAAGGTCGGCTTGAGAAACTCCAAGCCTGGGGCAGATCAATAAAAGGCCCAAGGTACTCAGAGATCAGCCTCCATGTGGCAGCTGCTCCACCACCCTGAGGTTGCCTGGACTTCCTCCAGAGTCGCTTGAATAAAGTCTGTAGTGTGGGCCCAGGCTGGCGGTAGCCTACAAGGTGTGAGCTCAATAGGGCATGGCAACTGGGGACAGAACAGGGCTAGTGGATCTCCTGTTTGGGGGTGGTATGGGACAGGCACTCAGTGGGGGAAAGTGGTCCCTACTCCAGAACCACAGCACTCAGTCACTGCATGAGTCTCCAAGCAGAGGATCCTTAAAAAAGAGCTCACTGCAGGTCCAGGCTGGGTGCAAGAAACAGACTTTTCTGAAGGACATAAGCTTGGCAGGGCAAGGCCACAGGGGTTGGGAGGCCAGGTCTAGTGGGTCTCCTGGTGATGGACAGCACCGGTGGGGTAAAGTGGGGGGAAATGCCCCCTGCCCTGGAGCCACACAACCCAGTGCCTGTCTCAGTTGCCAACAAGAGATCCTCAAGAAAAATTAAAAGCACACCACAGGCTCGGGTGATTGCAGCCAGCAGTCTTTTCTGCAGGATGCAAGCTCAGCAGGGCGGGGTCACCGCAAGTCAGAATGAGGAGACTAGTGGGTTTCCTTGAGGGGGGTGGGCACCAGGGGCCACAGGAAGGGAAAATGACCCCTGTTCTGGAGCCACAGAACTCAGTGTCTCTGTCTCCACCAAAATCTCCTCAAGAAACGAAAATCGCACCAAAGGTCCCACTGGGTACAGTCAGCCAACGTGAGGTCAGCACAGTGGGGCCACTGGGAATCGGAGGGATAGGTCTGTGGGTCTCCTACTGGCCAACAGACAGCACCAGTGGTGGGCAGGGTGGAAACATGGCCCACGTTCCAGAGTCACATAATTCACCGACTGCCCTAGGCTCCAACAACTACTGTGTTTGCCTGAATGTCTTTGTTTCACAATGCAGAACGCACTGTGCCCAAGCTGCAACAGACCTTTCTGCAGGTCATGAGCTCCGCCAGGTGTGGGTACCAAGAGTTGGAGGACTGAGTTAGTATACTCCCCCAGACTGGTGCTATGAGGACAGAAGTGCTTGACCCAGGGGAGATGGCGCCTGTGGGCCTTTAGATGAAGCGGGTGAACAAATAAGCGATTTGAAGACGTGGTGGCAGAAAACACCCAATCATAGCAGTAACAAGAAAAAAAATATTTTTAAGTAAAAATAGTTTAAGGGACCGTTGGGACAACAGGAAGTGTAACAACAACCCTTACAATAGCCAAGATGTGGAAGCAACCCAAATGCCTATCAATTGACGAGTGGATAAAAAAGTTGTGGTTCATATACGCAACGGAACATTATTCAGCCATAAAAAGAAAAAAACCCCACACAAAATCTTACCATTTGTGAGAGCATAGATGGACCTAGAGGGTATTATGCTATGTGAAAAAAGTCAGTCTAAGAAAGACAAATACCGTATGATTTAATATACATGTGGAATCTAAAGAACAATATAAACGAACATACAAAACAGAAACAGACAGATACAAGTAACACCACCTGGAACCAAGATGTTAGTGTAGGTAAATGCAGGTATTTGCAGCCTCCCACAACCACATCAAAATTGCAACTAAAATCCTGTATAATAAAGAGCTAACATGCTAATTAGACTGGACATTGGAACCACCTTCTGGAATGACCAGTGGGTGGGGGGTGGGGCCGTGTGGCTTTGAGGCAGACGGGGTTACAAAAGCTGAGCCCCTTGCATAAATTTTGTGCATCCGGCCTCTAGTACAGACTGACCATCATTCAGAACCACCTGAAATCAGATTGAATGGAAGCCCTACAACTAGAGAAGTAAAGAAGAAAGGACACTGAGGCTGGTGGTGGGGGGGGGGGGGGCGGCACGGAATGGGCTGGTCTGATACCCACTTGTGCCACTTTTTTAATTGGTAGGGAGATCTCTGTGGAGGCCACCCATGAGGAGCAAGGGGTCCCAGCCCCACATCAGACCCCCTGCCCAGAGTTCCAGTGCTAGGAAGAGAAGTCCCCTTAACTTTGGGCTGTAAAAACCAGCAGGGGTTGTGGCTAAGTGACAGTAATGCTATTGGAGACCCAGTAGTTCCTCTTAAACAGCTGGTGCATAGACTTACATGGTCCCACTTCCTCTGAGCTCCAGCACTGGGTGGCAGCTTTGAGGGATCCAGGGGCATAGGGGGAGAAACTGGATTGTGCCCGCAACCAAGGTACATGCCCTTGACCGGAATCGAACCCAGGACCTTTCAGTCTGCAGGCCGACGCTCTATCCACTGAGCCAAACCAGTTAGGGCTCAAGCCAACTTTTAAGAAACTTTACATCACTAATCATCTGCGAGATGCAAATCAAAACAACAATGAGGTACCTTCTCACACCTGTCAGAATGCCTATCATCAACAAATCAACAAACGACAAGTGCTGGAAAGGATGTGGAGAAAAAGGAACACTCGTGCACTGCTGGTGGGAGTGCAGACTGGTGCAGCCACTATAGAAGACAGTATGGAGTTTCCTCAAAAAGTTAAAAATGGAACTCCCATTTGACCCAGTGATCCCACTTCTAGGAATATATCCCAAGAAAACAGAAACACCAATCAGAAAGGATATATGCACCCCTATGTTCATAGCAGCACAATTCACCATAGCTAAGATCTGGAAACAGCCTAAGTGCCTATCAGTAGATGAATGGATTAGAAAACTGTGGTACATCTACATGATGGAATACTATGCTGCTCTAAAAAGGAAGGAACTCTTACCATTTGCAACAGCATGGATGGAACTGGATAGCATTATGCTAAGTGAAATAAGCCAGTCAATGAAGGAAAAATACCACATGATCTCACTCATTTCTGGATAATAAAGACCATTATAAACTTATGAACAAAAATAGATACAGAGGCAGAGAGCAGCATCGAACAGACTGTCAAACTACAGCGGGAAGGCCGGGGAGGGTTGGGGGGCAGGCGGTGGGGGGTAAGAGATCAACCGAAGGACTTGTATGCATGCATATAAGCATAACCAATGGACACAAGACACTGGGGGGTAGGGGAGGCTGGGGGAATGTCAAGGGGGAAAAAAAAAAGGCGACATATGCAATACTCTTTGTAATACTTTAAGCAATAAAACAAAATTTAAACAATAAATAAATAAAAAACTTTACAAATGACAACTTATACATTCCAACCTTAAAATCAGAGAATAAATCAATAGTAATTTCTATCTTGCTATTTTTAACATTTTTAAAAAATGAAGGGAGATGGAGAGAGAGACAGAAACATCAGTGATGACAGGAAACATCATTGATCAGTGGCCTCCTGCACACCCCCAAATGGGGATCCAGCCCACAACCCAGGCATGTGCCCTGACTGGGAATTGAACCGTGACCTCCTGGTTCATGGGTCAATGCTCAACCACTGAGCCACACTGGTCAGGCTATTTTTAAGTCTCTTTTTAAATTTCAATTCTTTAAATTTTCTTTTATATGTCAATATTTACTACATATTTTAAATCTTACTTTTCAGTGACCTTTCAATAGAATGTTAATTATTTCTCTGGTTAAAAAAAATCTATTATCTTACCCATCCATAAGCAGTACTTCGCTCATGCTCCTGAGTGACATCAGCTACATACGCAAATATCACAGAGAATGTGACTGAGAAGACTCCAGACACAGAAATCATTGCAAAATACCACCTATAAAAAGATTATTTCAGTTACCCAGGAGAGAGGTAGTGTATGTACATTTTTATAACCACAGTCAAAGATATCATGTAGATTATAAACAAAGAAATAAATTTTATTTATATGCATGTATAAGATATAAAGGACAACTAACAAAATTATAATCACATGGAGAAAGAAGCAGAAACATACTAATTTTATCACTGCTCAAAGGGTGTCAGTACATGCAGTTTAAATAAAGTTAGCCTGGCCGGTGTGGCTAAGTGGTTGAGCATCCACCCATGAACCAGGAAGTCATGGTTTGATTCCCGACAGGACACTTGCCCAGGTTGTGGGCTCCATCCCTAGTGTGGGGCGTGGAGGAGGCAGCTGATCAATGACTCTCATCATTTATGTTTCTATCGCTTTCTCCCTCTCCCTTCCTCTCTGAAATTAATAAAAAAATATTTTTAAAAAACTAAGTAAAGTTATAGTTTTAAAGGAAGCTAAAACAAGAGAAAAACTTTCTAAATTTCCTAGCTTTAGTTAAGAAAAAGACATATTTAGCAAATGACTTTATGAGAGCTACATAAAAGCAGAAAGAGTAACAAAAATATTAATGTAATTAAGACCAAACATTTTTATCACATGCATAGATGCTTAAAAAAAACCAACTAGTTAAAATACTAGCAAACAGGACAAAACGCAGGGTTTATTCCAGATATAATAATGTTTCAATATTAGAAAATATATTAATGTAATTCATTATGGTAACAGATCCCAGGAGAAAAATGAAATGATCTCCACTGATGCAAAAAAGGCATCTAATAAAATTTGGCATCCAATCTTGATTTAAAAAAAGAAAATCTCTGGATAAAATAGAAATGAGCATTTTTCAATCTAAAAGCTAGCATTACAATGTGTTCTTTACGAGGAAGGTATGTCTATAATCATCACTTTTATTTATCATTATTCACACAAGTAACAAAAGCAGCAACAAGAAAACTGGAAGAGGTAAAATCATTTAAAGATCTATAAAACATTTTTAAAGAATCTCGAGAACATAAAAAAGCTATAATTCATTGGGAAAAGCAGGACATTCTTGGAAAGAAAGGCTTAATACCAAGTAGTTTTTTTAAATTCTTCATCTGGTAGGAAATAAAATGCTCCAGTATGGTTACAAATTTAGAACATGATGATAATCTATAATAATAAAAAGGTAATATGCTAATTAGGCCGGACGTCCTTTCTGACGAAGCAGGGTCCGGAGGGAAGCCAGCCCAGTCCCGGGTGCCGGAGGGAAGCTGGTGCCAGCAGCCAGGGAAAGGAAGGCCTACTTTTGCACAAATTTTTGTGTATAGGGCCTCTAGTGTTGACACAAAATCCCTATAAAATAATGAAATGACAATATTTGCACACAAGAAAAAAAAAAGAAAAGAAAATCTATTAATTAAAAACAAAAAACAAAAATCTTCCATCATAAGGTATGTCAGGGGTGGGCAAACTTTTTGACTCGAGGGCCACAATGGGTTCTTAAACTGGACCGGAGGGCCGGAACAAAAGCATGGATGGAGTGTTTGTGTGAACTAATATAAATTCAAAGTAAACATCATTACATAAAAGGGTACGGTCTTTTTTTTTTTAGTTTTATTCATTTCAAACTGGCCGGATCTGGCCCGCGGGCCGTAGTTTCCCCACGGGTGAGGTATGTCCTTCACATTGCTGAGATCAGCAACAGGAATTCTGGCCAAATTACCATCCTCTGGACTCCAGGAAAACAATAATGTTACAAGCTCAGGTGCAAATTCCAACCCATCTTTGGTAACTAAATAGACTTGTTTACATGCTAAATATTCTCTCCCTATTTATCACAAAAAAAATGAGATCTAATTAAAATTCATATTATGGCCCTAGGTGGGTAGCTCAGTTGGGTTGACCTTCATCCCGATATGGCAAGGTTGTGGGCTAGATCCCCACTCAGGGCACATACAAGAAATCAACCAAAGAAGGAATGAATAAGTGGAACAACAAATCCATGTTTTCCTTTCTCTCTCCAAATCAATAAGTAAAAAAATTTTAAAAATTCATATTATGATTTAGAATAGGCTATTGGTTTGACTGCATTATACACAAAAGTGACCCCTGACTATTGACATAAATTATGTTCAGATCAGTGTCCTAGACCAGTGGTCGCAAACTGCGGCTCTTTGGCCCCTTGAGTGTGGCTCTTCCACAAAATACCATGTGTGGGCACGCATGTACAGTGCGACTGAAACTTCGTGGCCCATGTGCAGAAGTCAGTATTTTGTGGAAGAGCCACACTCAAGGGGCCAAAGAGCCACATGTGGCTCACGAGGCACAGTTTGCTGACCATTGCCCTAGACCAGCCGTGGGCAAACTATGGCCCACGGGCCGGATCTGGCCCGTTTGAAATGAATAAAACTAAAAAAAAAAAAAAAAGACCGTACCCTTTTATGTAATGATGTTTACTTTGAATTTATATTAGTTCACACAAACACTCCATCCATGCTTTTGTTCCGGCCCTCCAGTCCAGTTTAAGAACCCATTGTGGCCCTCGAGTCAAAAAGTTTGCCCACTCCTGCCCTAGACCAATGAGCTGACCAAAACAATTACATTCCCAAAGGAACTTGAGCCACAGGAGCGAGTGGGATCCCCAGGCCCCCTTCCCCACAAGACCCGAATCCTATAACTGACTCATGTCAACTATAGCTTTCACTTCTCTTTCTTTACCTTGGACTTAATTATGTAATCTCTTCATTTCCCCATTATAATATGGGCAAGATAGCAACTGCCCAAACTGGCTTTCAGTATTAGCAAAGAGAGCAAATAAAAACAGATACAACTGCTTTGAAATTGTTAAGAAGGGCTCGCAGATGTATTATTCATATGTGACCCAGGACAGTCAGGATGACGAAAGGCTGAGCACTCACCACGGGCTGATCACCATCAGGGGTATTGGGAAACAGGTAAAGAAGACGGTGCCCAGGAGGAAGGGCTTCCTCCCCCACACATCGGACAGGGCACCTATGAGCGGGGCACTCAGAAAGGAGAGCAGACCCTGGAGAAGAAAACAGAAGCAAAGTCAGAGTTACGATACAACCCCGTTACAGTACTTGTAATTCTCATTTTCTAAATGCTGCAGTTCAGTTTTTGGTCCCCATACAGAATAACTTAAAACACTGAATATAAACAATCATTTTTAAAAATTCTAACAAAATTTCTAAATATTGTTAGAAAAGGAAGAGAGGGGTAAGAGCTTGTTTTCTGGGACAAGTTGAAAGGGTGATATGAAATATATTTATAGCCACAGTTGGCCCTTAAGATGAATATTAATAAATTCATTTCAATAAATATGCACAGCATATTATGTACAAAGCTGTGAATTAACTGGTGCCATAAAGACACCCAAACAAGCCGAAGCCGGTTTGGCTCAGTGGATAGAGCGTCGGCCTACGGACTGAAGGGTCCCGGGTTCGATTCCGGTCAAGGGCATGTACCTGGGTTGCGGGCACATCCCCAGTGGGAGATGTGCAGGAGGCAGCTGGTTGATGTTTCTAACTCTCTATCTCTCTTCCTTCCTCCCTGTAAAAAATCAATCAATATATATATATATATTAAAAAAAAAAAAAAGACACCCAAACAAATACACACCTGCTACTCTCAAACCACTTGTAAGCTAATAGGGATAAACAGAACAAGTATGCATATACCAAAGGTCCATAAGAAAAGTTAACCACCTATCTTCCTGTTGAATTTAGGAAGAAGATAATGCAACTTGACAACAGGGATGAGGCTAAAGAGTAGCAAGAAACAAGAACATCACACATTCGCAAAGGAAGTAAAGAATCTCACACTTATTATTTGCCAGTCACTCTGTTAGCTGGCACTTTTATAATCACTTCCTTTTTGACTTCAGGGTCCTCTGAGGTGGCCACAGGCCTGACCCGCAGACCCTGCTGGTGGCACAGTGCTCACTTCACATGTTCTGTCTGCACATTACAAACAGATTTCCAATCTCTCTCTTTTGAGCTCCATGCTTACAGCCAAATAGGCTTCCCTATTAGGACATTTAAGATGCACACTCTCACTTTACAGCAGTCCCCCTTTATCCAAAGGGCATACATTCTAAGCCCGCTAGTGGATGTCTGAAACCACAGATAATACCAAATACTGTATATGGTATGTTTTTTCCTATACGCATATATCCATGATAAAGTTTAATTTATAAATTAGACACAGTAAGAGACTGACAACAATAACATATACTATAATAAAACCTACGTGCCTGTGATCTCTTTATCAAAATATCTTATTGCACTGTATGTACTATGTGGATACTCTGGACAAAGGGACGATTCAGATGCCAGGTGGGATTGTGCAGATTTCATCATGGTGTGCAATTTAAAACTTATGAATTGGCATATAAGCATAACCAATGGACACAGATAGTAGAGGGGCGAGGCCATGTGCTGGGTGGTGCGAGTGGCCAGGGAGAGGTCATTGGGGGGCGGAGGGGGAGACTTATGTAATACTTTAAAAAATAAAGAATTTCGCCCTAACCGGTTTGGCTCAGTGGATAGAGCGTTGGCCTGCGGACTCAAAGGTCCCAGGTTCGATTCCGGTGTAGGGCATGTAACTTGGTTGCGGGCACATCCCCAGTAGGGAGTGTGCAGGAAGCAGCTGATCGATGTTTGTAACTCTCTATCCCTCTCCTTTCCTCCCTGTAAAAACTCAAAAAAATATATTTGAAAAAATAAAAATAAAAAAAATAAAAAAATAAAGAATTTAAATTAAAAAAACCGTATGAATTGTTTACTTGTGAAGTTTTTCATCTAATATTTTCAGACTGCAATTGACCATGGGTAACTGAAACTGAGGAAAGAAACCCCAACAGATAAGGCAGGACACACCGTACTTCTTGGCTAGGAAGCCCTCCACAGCTTTTCCCTTCATCCCTCCACTCCCCAAGACCATTGTTTAGAATACTGTCTCTAAAGGACCTCTTATAGCCATCCCTGCAGCACTGCTACCTGAATGAAAATAAAACCATCTTCTAACGGCCCCTGACCCTGGTCTCTCTCCCTCCAGTATGTTTTTCACATACCCGCAAGAGCAACGATGAGCTGCCTGCTGTCAGAGCCAGCAGGGGCACCGCTCAGCTCTGAGTGGCTCTGAGTCCATGTATTCTCAAGTCTTCCCAACTACGTCAGGGCTGGTCCTTCTCCAACCCTGCCCTCTGTACTAACTGTTGGGAACTTAGTCCAAGTTCCTCCTTTATCTCCTGCTCACAGACACAGGACAATTCTCGGCGGCAGGGCAGAGAGAGAAGCCATGAGAGGTTGTGGGTGTATAAGAATGAGTCTTTATTGCAGAAGCCAGTGGCCACACAGCCATCAGACAAGGACAATTCATTACAGCAAAGTCCATACCAGCAGGCAGCCGCACACCGGCTGGTGAACAGACATCCTTCTGACATGGTAGCGTTAATCTCTGTACCCACAGTTAGTATCCGAGCAGCCGCACGCTGCCCACTAGACTCACCGCCTCACATCGTAGCTGGCTCAGCAGCTTCTCCTGTCTCCCGGCCCAGCACACTGGCTGGTTAACACGGCAGCTATAGCTGAGCTCTTGTGAGCTCTTAGCCTCTCCTGCACACAGAGGAGCTACATCCTATTTCCTCAGGCTCCACTTCTCGGAGCTCTCTAGTCTCTGCTCTGCCCAGCTGCTCTCTCTAACAGACTTCTTCACACACTCCTGGTCAGCAGCCTATTACTCCAGGGACAAAGAAGGCTGGTTGCCAACAGTGACATCAATCATTTGGCTGCAGAAGGAAACAGTATATATACTGTGTGTCCTTGCATCCGCTCCTGGTATCTTGGCCTAATTACAGCCCAGGCTCAGAGTCCTTGGACACCCCGATGAGGCTCATGCTCACAGCAGCCTTGGCCATTCTGGGGCATTGGTAACAAGGCTTCTGTGCTCCCATTGGCTTGGACTATCGGGGAACCTGGCGTGGTTTCCACACTTGCTATAGTCTCCATTGTGCACAGTTTAACTCTTCAGCATGCATTTATGGTTGAAATAATGTGTCTGAACTCTGCTTTTAAATACTAAAGATAAAAAAAGTGGTGGTGGTAGGGGGGAACTAGGGTAGATGAGACAAGAGTGGGAAAATGTTGATAAGTAATGAACTGGATGATGAGTACATGGGTTTTCATGATATTATTTTCAATTTCTGTGTATTTGATTTTTTATAGTATGTTTTAAAAATTCCTCAGCATAGCATGTAAATAAAACCATCCAAAAATCTGGCATCTAACACACATCCTGTGCTGTGCTATATGCAGTACTTTTTAGTTTTCAGAATATACTGTGTCCTTTCGTGCCAATGTACCTTTGCACACACTGCCCTGCTGTGCCTGCATGCACTTCCCACATGTGGACCAGGTAAACTAGTCATTCTTCACCTCCTCCTCGATTCTCTGAGCTATTCAAGCAGAATTAACCGGTAATATCTGCTCTATTGTAATCATAACCCTCTATTAAAATTGCTCTTGTCTATCTTCTCTATTGGCTTAGAAATTGAAATTAAGGTCAGAGGAATGGTTTCTTTTCATTTCAACTTTGTACCCTTGGGGGCCTATCACAGGGCCTGGTAAAGAATGGCTTTCAAAGGGGTTTGCTGAAATCAATAGAACTTTTAAGAGAAAATCAATTCACAGTGGTTTCCAAGGTCTCACAGCTGGGAAGAAAAGGAATAGGATTCCAATTCCTAGCAGCCACCAGTAAACCCAGAACCCATGGCCAGGAGACAGGGAAATTGAGGGGAAGTGAGAGAAAGACTCAGTGGAGGGCATGCAAGCTTAAAAGGTTGTTGGTCTCTGAAGTAAAATATTAATCCTTGTAATTTTGAAGTCACAGGGCATTTCCAGGGCATTCAGTATGTTCCTGTATCAAGAGAGTAACAGATCGCCCTAACCGGTTTGGCTCAGTGGATAGAGCGTCCGCCTGCGGGCTCAAGGGTCCCAGGTTCGATTCCGGCCAAGGGCATGTACCTTGGTTGCGGGCACATACCCAGTAGGGAGTGTGCAGGAGGCAGCTGATTGATGTTTCTGTCTCATCGATGTTTCTAACTCTCTATCCCTCTCCCTTCCTCTCTGTAAAAAATGAATAAAATATATTAAAAAAAAAAAAGAGTAACAGATGAAGTATTAAATGATTTTCTTTAAGAGTGAAAGACTACAGAAGCAGGGCTCAATTTCAGGACCTAAGACTAATTTAATGAAATTTACTAGTAGAAAAGAAAACCTTTCAAAGTTCTCTAAAAACATCAAATACCTGAGTACCTGGATAGTATGAAACTGGTCAAGAAAAATTTTTAAAAAAATATATTTTATTGATTTTTTACAGAGAGGAAGGGAGAGGGACAGAGAGTTAGAAACATCGATGAGAGAGAAACATCGATCAGCTGCTTCCTGCACACTCCCCACTGGGAATGCGCCCGCAACCAAGGTACATGCCCTTGACCGGAATCAAACCTGGGACCCTTGAGTCCGCAGGCCGACACTCTATCCACTGAGCCAAACCGGCTAGGGTTCAAGAAAAACTTGTAAAGAAATTTAAGGGGACATGGTTGTAGAAATAATCACCACTACAAAAATAGTAACAAAAATTATTTAAACATAAAGAAACCTGGAAAAGTTTCACACAGTTCCAATTTCAGATTTTATACAATGTGTTAAAATATGGAAGGTATATCATTTACAAACAAATATGAAAAGGCCAAACATTAAGGTTATATTCAAAATAATATACTTTTTACAGAAAAAAAAAAGACGGTCTTCTAGATTAGGGATTTAAATGGCAATTTAATTGATTCATTAAGTAACACTACTTAAATCGCATTCTCAGTGACAATTACAGGCACTAAATATATCCTCTGGGAGGAACTACTTTTGAAAAACGGTTTTTACTGATTTTCAGAAGGAGAGGAAGGGAGACCGGGAGAGAGACAGAAACATCAGTGATGAGAGAGAATCATTGATCGGCTGCCTTCTGCTCACTTTCTACTAGGGATTGAACTCACAACCTGGGCATGTACCCTGATTAAGAATTGAACCGTGACCTCCTGGTTCATGGGTTGATGCTCAACCACTGAGCCACACCAGTGGGGCTGATAGGACCTACTTTTATAGTAAGATACTAACATACAATCTAATAATATACTTGCCTCTTTGGAAAACTTGTGTTTTCTAAAAATCAAAGATTTTCTTCTGTCTCAGTTATTTTTTCACTGCCCGCTCTGGCCCTAGATCCTATCCACACACATTATTAAAGCAGTAGACTGAGAAGGGCATTTGTTCTCGGATTGACTGGGCATCCAATCAGTCCTAAGGATGCTAAGCACATTCTGCAAATGAGAACAAAATTTAAAACTTATGAAGTGATCAAAATTAAAACTTATGAGGTAGGCTGTTTTAGCAATTTTATTCACAGATAATAAAAAGAATAGTCTTTATTCAAGTTACTGTCCAAATTAAGAGAGCAATTTATTATGTGTGTGCGTGTTTATATGAAAAGCATTTTTGTACTTACTAATCCCAAAGAGCAGCTATGAGGGTGCTTTAAAGGCATCTTTAAACATCAATCAACAATTTCTGTGTGTGCTTATGCTACGCTGCTTAATTTAATTCACGTCAAAAGCAGCTGCTAGGACTACAGAAACGCTTGCCTGTTAGATGCCCCTGGAAGGGCATCATGGCAGAGAGAGGTGGCCATCTTCTTGATCAGACTTGATGGTCCGACCTGGATTAGAAGAAGCACATGTGCATGTGAAACCCTGTGGCCAAGAGCTGAGCGGGCTCACTGGGTCTTGGAACCCCCCTTCCCAAGCCCCTGCTGTGGTCCACAGCGAGACGAGATGAAGACTGCCTATTCTGGTGCCCCTCTTTACATTGGTCACTCCAGGCATAAATCAGCCCTGGGCATCTAGCCACAGTTTTAGTGAGTTTGGGACACCAATGAAGATCTCTAATTTTATGATAAATATAAAACATCCCTTAGAAAGAAGCTTCCAGAAGTTTCAATGTAGACATTGGGCAATCAGATCAGCTGGTCTTAATGAAGAAAATGATTACAACCACTCCACCTGCTGCTGTTAACCAGTGGTCAAAACTACAGCATCTCAATTTGATGTCCTAGTTCTCAAAAAGTACAGCCAGAACTACTGTGATGGCTAGTTTATGTGTTAGCTTGACTAGGCTCCACTACCCCGTTATTTAATCAAACACAAGTGTGGGTGTTGCTGTGAAGGTTTTTTCTTCTTTTAAACAATTATGAATTTACTAGAGGCCTGGTGCACAAAAATTTGTGCACTCGGGGGGGGGGGGGGGCTCAGCCCAGCCTGTGCCCTCTTGCAGTCTGGGACCCCTAGAGGGATGTCCACCTGCTGGCTTAGGCCCACTCTCCAGGGGATCGGGCCTAAGCTGGCAGTCAGACATCCCTTTGGCAGCCTGGGAGCCCTCGGGAGATGTACACTTGCCAGTGGGAACCAGGCCTAAGCTGCAGTCGGACATCCTTAGCGCTGCTGAGGGGATGAGAGAGGCTCCTGCCATCACTGCTGTGCTGGCAGCTGTCAGCCTGGCTTGTGGCTGAACAGAGCTCCACCTGTGGGAGCACACTGACCACCAGGGGGCAGCTCCTGCATTGAGCGTCTACCCCTGGTGGTCAATGTGTGTCATAGTGACCAGTCATTCGCAGTCGTTCTGCTGTTAGGGTCAACTTGCATATAACCCTTTTATTATATAGGACTAGAGGCCCGGTGCACAAAAATTTGTGCACTCATGGGGGGAGAGGGGGGTCCCTCAGCCTAGCCTGTGCCCTCTCGCAGTCTGGGACCCTTCGGGAGATAACGACCTGCTGGCTTAGGCCTGCTCCCGGGTGGCAGAGGGCAGGCCCAATCCCTAGGTGCAGCCCTTGGTTGGGCTCAGAGCAGGGCCGACTGGAGAGTCAGGGCGCTGCCCCCTATAATGCACAGAGCAGGGTGGATCGGGAGGTTGCGATGTCACCCTCAGTCACGCTCAGGGTAGGGCCGATTGGGGGGTTGGGGCACTGCCCCCTGTCACACTCAAGGCAGGGTTGATAGGGAGGTTGCGGTGCCATCCGTCACGCATAGAGCAGGGCTGATCAGGGGGTTGGGGCACTGCCCCGTCACTCAGCGTAGGGCCGATAGGGGAGTTGGGGCACTGTCCCCTGTCACGCACAGAGCAGGGTCAATCAGGGGGTTGGGGAGTTCCCCCCTGTCACGCACAGAGCAGGGCCCATCAGGGGGTTGGGGAGCTCCCCCCTGTCACGCACAGAGCAGGGCCGATCAGGTGGTTGAGGAGCTCCTCCCTGTCACACACAGAGTAGGGCCGATAGGGGAGTTGGGGCACCGCCCCGTCACACACAGCGCAGGGCGGATCAGGGGGTTGGGGTGCTGCACCCTGTCACACTCAGGGCAGGGCCGATGGGGAGGTTATGGCTCTACCCCATCACACACAGAGCAGGGCCTGTGGGGGGGCGGTTGGGGCGCCGCACCCCGTCACACACAGAGCTGCAGGGCGATCAGGGGGTTGGGGAGCTCCCCCGTATCAGGCACAGAGCAAGGATGATCAGGGGGTTGGGGTGCCTTCCCCTGTCACGAACAGAGCAGGGCGGATAGGGAGGTTGTGGCCCCGCCCGTCACACACAGAACCGCAGGGCGATCAAGGGGTTTGGGCGCTGCTCTGTCACGCTGATTCCGGTGCTGGGAGGCCTCGCGGCTCTGCTGATCCCGGTGCTGGGAGGCATATTACCCTTTTACTATATAGAATAGAGGCCTGGTGCACGGGTGGGGGCCGGCTGGTTTGCCCTGAAGGGTGTCCTGGATCAGGGTGGGGGTCCCCACTGGGGTGCCTGGCCAGCCTGGATGAGGGGATGATGGCTGTTTGCAGATGGTCACACCCCCTTCAGGGTGGGGGTCCCCACTGGGGTGCTTGGCCAGTCTGGGTGTGGGGCTGAGGGCTGTTTTCAGGCTGGGACTGAAGCTCCCAACCGCTCCTTTTTTTCTTTTCTTTTTTTATTCTGGGCCAGCTTTAGCTCTGAGGCTTGGCTCCAGCTCTTAGGCCTTGGCTGCTGAAAGCAGGTGTCTGGTTTGTTTGGGTTCTATAATCGAAACACTGTTTCAACTCCAGCTCTGAGTCCCGGCTGGCTGAAAGCAGGTATCTGCGTTTGTTCTATAATTGAAACAATGTTGCGGTCTTGCTGGCTGAAGCCAAGCTGGCTGAAAGAAGGTTTCTGGGTTTTGTTTAGCTTCTATATTTGTAACAATGTTTCAAACTGCAAGCTCGGAGGCCGGCAGCAGCAGGTGGGGAACACTGGAGTCCTCCATCACTGAAGCAAGCAAGCCTCATGTTCGCTTCAAGCTGCCTGGCTGCCGGCCGCCATCTTGGCTTGCAGTTAATTTGCATATCGCCCTGATTAGCCATTGGGGAGGGTAGCGGAAGTACGGCTAATTACCATGTTTCTCTTTTATTAGATAGGATTAGGCCATCTGGAAAACCAGATGGGCTGAGCTCCAAAATGGCACCAATCCTGGGAAGGTTTATTTGTGGATGTGGTTAACATCTGCAACAGCTGGTTTTAAGGCGCATCACCCTCAATAATATGGGCGCCTCATCCAATCAGCTGATGAAGGCCTCACCGGAGAAACCTGAGGCTCCCAGGAGAGGAGAGAGTTCAGCTTCAGGGCTGAGCACAGTCCAGCTGCTCACAGGCCTCTCTCCGCGTTTCACACTCACCAGCCCCACACCGTGTGAGCCAATTCCTTAAAACAAGTCCACACACACACACCCACATAGACACACACACCCCACACCACAAACACACACACACCACACCCACACATATCACACCACACACACAACACACACCCACACCACAAACACACATCACACCACACACACTACACACACCCAGAAATCACACCACACACACACCACAGACACACACTCAACCCTACACACACTACACACACCCACACACACACATCACACCACACACACACCCACCACACCACACACACACACACCACACCCACCCACACCCACCCACCCACATACACATCACAACACACACACACACCACACACACCCACACCACCCACACCACACACACACCCACACACACTGCACCACACACACACACCACACACACCACACCCCCACCACACCCCCCCCACACATATCACACCACACCCACACCCATCGCACACACCCACACACATATCACACACCACACACACCACACACACACCACACATACACCCAGACACACACACACCACACCCACCCACACATACACATCACACCACACACACACCTACCACACCACACACATACACACCACACACACACCCAGACACACACACCACACCCACCCACACCACACACCACACACACACGACACACACACACCACACACACGACACACACACACCACACACCACACACACACAACCACAGACACCCACATATCACACCACACACACCCACACACACGTATCACACCACACACACACCACACACACCCATACACACACCACACACACACCCACACACCCACATCACACACATCCACCACACACACCCACATCACACACACACACCACACACACATCACACCAAACACACACACAACCACACACACCCAGAAATCACACCGCACACACCACACACACACACCCACTCACCACACACCCACACAGACACACACACATCCACCACACCACACCACACATACATATCACACACCACACCCACACACCACACCACACACCCCCCCCACACACCCACACACACCACACCACACACACACCACACCCACACCCACACACGCACACACACACACCCCCTACTGGGGATTGAACCGGCAACCCAGGCACGTGCCCTTGACTGGGATCGAACCTGGGACCCTTCAGTCTGCAGGCCGGCGCTCTATCCACTGAGCCAAACCAGCCAGGGTCAGAGCAGAGATTTAAAGCTAAAGTAATGTCAACATAAGAAACATTTAAACCTCTGAAGAATTTTTGTGAATTTATTTTAGCCAAACTGTCAACAGCTGTCAGGAAGCAAAATTTCAACAGACTGAGAAAATGCTCCAGAGAATGGTAGTTTTGCAACTTATTTTATGCATTACAATCAAGAGAGAAGAAGTGGGCTACATGAAATCCATTAATGACAAATTGGGAGATGGGGGAAAATATAGTGGGGAAACTTGTGGGATTGGATAAAAAGTAAAATGGTAGACACATAGCTCTTTTATATAGGACAGCTAAGAGTCAACAATTATTAAGTAACACTGAGGGCATTTGTGGTCTCTGTTCTAGTGTGGTATCTGTGTTTTGATGGGTTTGGAAAAAGGGAATGACTTGGACATTCCAAAGTATGTTATCCTATATAATAATCCTATATTATAAAGAGGTAATATGCAAATTGACCCTCGCACCACAAGATGGCCGCCCCACGTCGTCACAAGATGGCCAGCAGGGGAGGGCAGTTAGGGGGGGACCAGGCTGGCAGGGGAGGGCAGTTGGGGGCAATCGGACCGGCAGGGGAGGGGCTAGGGGGCTATCAGGCAGGCAGGCGAGCGGTTAGGAGCCAGCAGTCCCGGATTGTGAGAGGGCTGTCGGACTGCCAGTTTAGGCCCGATCACAGTGGGATCAGGCCTAAACCAGCAGTTGGACAGTCCCCAAGGGGTACCAGATTGGAGTGGGTGCAGGCTGGGCTGAGGGTCTTTTACCCTCCCCCCAGCTGGCCTGGCCTCTAGTCTACACTAATAAAAGAGAAACATGGTAATTGGCGTACGACCGCTACCCTTCCCATTGGCTAATCAGCGAGATATGCAAATTAACTGACAGCCAAGATGGCGGCCGGCAGCCAGGCAGCTTGAAACTAACATGAGGCTTGCTTGCTTCAATGACGGAGGAAACCAACGTTCCCCGCCTGCGGCTGCAGGCCTCTGAGCCTGCAGTTTAAGAAACTATGTAACAAATACTGCCGGACTTCAGCCAGCAGGATCGCAACATTGTAAGCAAAGGCCAGAAACCTACTTTCAGCAGCGGAGGCCTAAGAGCTAGAGCCAAGCCTCAAGCTAAAGCTGGCCCAGCATAAAAAAAAAAAAAAGGAAAAAAGGAGCAGTTGGGAACTTCAGTCACCCCCAGCCTGAAAACAGCCCTCAGCCCCTCACCCAGACTGGCCAAGCACCCCAGTGGGGACCCCCACCCTGAAGGGGGTGTGACCAGCTCCAAACAGCCATCATCCCCTCACTCAGGCTGGCCAGGCACCCCAGTGGGGACCCCCACCCTGAAGGGTGTGTTACAAGCTACAAACAGCCATCATCCCCTCACCCAGGCTGGCCAGGTATCCCAGTGGGCACCCCCACCCTGATCCAGGACACCCTTCAGGGCAAACCAGCCGGCCCCCACCCGTGCACCAGGCCTCTATGCTATATAGTAAAAGGGTAACATGCCTTCCAGCACCGGGATCAGCGGAGCTGAGAGGCCTCCCGGCACTGGGATCAGCGTGACAGGGGGCAGCACCCAAACCCCCTGATCGCACTGCGGCTCTGTGTGTGACGGGGTAGAGCCATAACCTCCCCATTGGCCCTGCTCTGAGTGTGAGAGTGGCGGCGTCCCAACCCCCTGATCGGCCCTGCTCTGTGGATGATACAGGGCAGTGCCCCAACCCCGCCCCCCACGCCCCCACAGGCCCTGCTCTGTGTGTGACGGGGTAGAGCCATAACCTCCCCATCAGCACTGCCCTGAGTGTGACAGTGGCGGTGCCCCAACCCCCTGATTGGCCCTGCTCTGTGGGTGATAGAGGGCGGCGCCCCAACACGCTGATCCGCCCTGCTCTGTGTGTGACAGGGGACGGTGCCCCAACTCCCCTATCGGGCCTACTCTGTGAGTGACAGGGGGAGCTCCTCAACCCCCTGATGGGTCCTGCTCTGTGCGTGACAGGGTACGGAGCCCCAACCCCCCTGATGGGCCCTGCTGTGTGCATGACAAGGGGCAGCGCCCCAACCTCCCCATCGACCCTGCCTTTAGTGTGACAGGGGATGGTGCCCCAACCCCCCAATCGGCCCTACCCTGAGCGTGACTGAGGGTGGCATCGCAATCTCCCAATCCGCCCTGCTCTGTGCATGACAGGGGGCGGCGCCCCAACTCCCCAATCGGCCCTGCTCTGAGCCCGACCAGGGGCTGCACCTAGGGATTGGGCCTGCCCTCTGCCACCCGGGAGCAGGCCTAAGCCAGCAGGTCGTTATCTCCCGAAGGGTCCCAGACTGCGAGAGGGCATAGGCCGGGCTGAGGGACCCCCCTCCCCCCCAAGTGCACAAATTTTTGTGCACCGGGCCTCTAGTTGTAGATATAAAAAGACTAGAGGCCCAGTGCCCAGATTCGTGCACAGGTGGGGTCCCTCGGCCTGGCCAGCGGGGACTGGGCTGAAACCGGCAGTCCGACATCCCTCAAGGGTTCCTGGATTGTGAGAGGGTGGTTCTCGGGTGATGCACCCCGGAATTGGGCTCCCTCTTCTCTGATTCCGTCACCTGAGAACCACAGCTACCAAGTCACCACAGCTCGGTAGGTTCTGCATTAGCATCTGCACCCTGGTGGTCATTGTGCATCATAGCTACCAGTTGGACGGTTGAATGGTCACTTAGGCTTTTATATATATAGACTAGGGGCCTGGTGCATGAATTTGTGCACGGGTGGGGTCCAGTGGGCTCACCCTGATATGGTCGGACTAGCTGGGGGGACGGGCCATGGTCGGTTGGCTGGCTGGCCCTGCCCCATGGTCAAACTCCTGGTCGAGGGGACAATTTGCATGTTAGCCTTTTACTGTATAAGAGGATAATAGGCGTAATTAAGATAAAGACCATCCTTTGTGATTACCTTAGATCTGAGTTTGTAAGGTTGCAACACAGGCCTCCCTTTTTAAAAAAAAAAAAAAAAAAAATTTTATTGATTTTTTACAGAGAGGAAGGGAGAGGGATAGAGAGTTAGAAACATCGATGAGAGAGAAACATCGATCAGCTGCCTCCTGCACACCTCCTACTGGGGATGTGCCCGCAACCAAGGTACATGCCCCTGACCAGAATCAAACCTGGGACCCTTTAGCCCGCAGGCTGACACTCTATACACTGAGCCAAACCGGTTAGGGCAACGCAGGCCTCCCTTGAACTTGTTGGGCATTTTTTGTCCATACATCCATCTTTTGGTCATAAATCGACCCAAAGGATGTACTCATGACCAACCTTTTAAATGGGTAATGAGGTCTTATGGTGTTAGGAAGGCTTATTTTTAGGGCGTTTTAGAGTCAGCGTTTGTCTTGTTGAACAGGGTGGACTACTTGGGATGGGCAAGACTATAACCTTAGATGGCATTCAAGGTTGAATTATTATTGTTTAAAAGAAAAAAAAGGCAGGTATATGGGAGGCAGTTAGATTTTATATGTCCTTGTTAAAAAATATTCTGGATTATATTTCATTTTTGAGTTATGACTTGATTTTTGTGAGATTTTTTTGTATTTAGTATAATATTTATATACTAGGAATAAAAGTGTTAAATCAGTAATACTGATTAGAAACAGAAAATGTCTAATATTAGACAAAGAAGACTCTGAGGGAAATAAGCATTTCAATCAATTAAACCATCTTTTAGTCCAGCCAGCGTGGGTCAGTGGTTGATCAACGCCTAAACTGCTCCCCTGCTGGCCTGATTGCCCACAACTGCCCTCCCCTGCCGGCCATCTTGAACAAGGGTGTGACGGTCAATTTGCATATCACCTCTTTCTTATATAGGACTAGGGTCCCGATGCACAAAATTCATGCAAGAGTAGGCTTTCCTTCCCCTGGCACCTGGGACCCAGGCTTCCCTCCAGATTCTGGCAGGCACCCAGGACCCGGGCAGCCCCAGGTTTGTCCAGAAGGTCATCCGGAAGGACATCTGGTCTAATTAGCACATTATGCTTTAATTATTATAGAGGATACTAGAGGCCCGGGGCACAAAACTTGTGCACAGGTAGGGTCCCTAGGCCTGGCCGGCAATCAGGACTGATCAAGTCTGCAGGCTGGGGCCTTCCTTCATTCTGTGCCGGCCCCTGGTTGTCAGCACACATCATAACAAGTGATCAAACTCCCGAGGAGAATCTTTGCATATTAGCCTTTTATATATAGATACTAGAGGCCCGGTGCACAAAAATTTGTGCACTCGGGGGAAGGGGGGGTCCCTCAGACCAGCCTGTGCCCTCTCGCAGTCTGGGACCCCTCGGGAGATAACGACCTGCTGGCTTAGGCCTGCTCCCGGGTGGCAGAGGGCAGGCCCAATCCCTAGGTGCAGCCCCTGGTCGAGCTCAGAGCAGGGCCAATTGGGGACTTAGGGCGCTGCCCCTGTCATGCACAGAGCAGCGAGGATCGGGAGGTTGCGATGCCACCCTCAGTCACGCTCAGGGTAGGGCCGATTGGGGGGATGGGGCACCGCCCCGTCACACTCAAGGCAGGGTCGATGGGGAGGTTGCGGTGCTACCCCGTCATGCATAGAGCAGGGCCCATCAGGGGGGTTGGGGCTCCATACCCTGTCATGCACAGAGCAGGATCAATCAGGGGTTTGGGGAGCTCCCCCCATCATGCACAGAGCAGGGCCGATCAGGGGGTTGAGGAGCTCCCCCGTCACTCACAGAGTAGGGCCGATAGGGGAGTTGGGTCACCGCCCCCTGTCACACTCAGGGCAGGGCGGATCAGGGGGTTGGGGCGCCGCCACTGTCACACTCGGGGCAGGGCAGATGGGGAGGTTATGACTCTACCCCATCACACACAGAGCAGGGCCCGTGGGGGGTGGGGGTTGGGGCGCCGCCCTCTAACACCAACAGAGCAGGGCCGATCAGGTGGTTGGGGCGCTGCCACTCATACTCAGGGCAGGGCCAATGGGGAGGTTATGGCTCTACCCCATCACACACAGAGCAGGGCCCGTGGGGGGTGGGGGGATTGGGGCCCCGCCCCCTGTCACACACAGAGTTGCAGGGCGATCAGGGGGTTTGGGCGCTGTCCCCTGTCACGCTGATCCCGGTGCTGGGAGGCATATTACCCTTTTATTATATAGGGTAGAGGCCTGGTGCATGGGTGGGGCTGGCTTGTTTGCCCTGAAGGGTGTCCTGGATCAGGGTGGGGGTCCCCACTGGGGTGCCTGGGCAGTCTGGCTGAGGGGCTGAGGGCTGTTTTCAGGCTGGGACTGAAGCTCCCAACCTCTCCGTTTTTTCTTTTTCTTTTTTTTTATTCTGGGCCAGCTTTAGCTCTGAGGCCTCGGCTGCTGAAAACAGGTTTCTGGCCTTTGTTTACCGTCTGTATTTGATACAATGTTGCGGTCCGGCTCGCTGAAGCCCCGCTGAGTAAAGCAGGTTTCTGGGTTTTTTTTAGCTTCTATATTCGCAACATAGTTACTTAGAGTTGCAGCTGAGGGGCCGGCAAGTCAGGCGGGGAACGTTGGAGTTCTCCGTCACTGAAGCAAGCAAGCCTCCCTCTTCCCATCAGCTGCCTGGCTGCCGGCCGCCATCTTGGCTGCCAGTTAATTTGCATATCTCGGCCCTACTCTGTGAGTGACAAGGGGATTAGCCAATGGGAAGGGTAGCGGTCGTACGCCAATTACCATGTTTCTCTTTTATTAATGTAGATTGTTATGTGTTGGGGTAGATATAATAGGCCAGGATTGGGTGAATTTAGTATTTTATGTAGATTGGTGGCATAATTTTTCACTTTTTTACTTTTGCAATTAGTGAAATAGTTTTTTATTGTTTATTATTTTTAAATATGGCCCATTTCTTTTTTATTAGAAATACTTCATTTATTTATTTATTTTTAAATATATTTTATTGATTTTTTACAGAGAGGAAGGGAGAGGGAGAGGGAGAGAGGGAGAGAGATAGAGAGTTAGAAACATCGATGAGACAGAAACATCGATCAGCTGCCTTCTGCACACCTCCTACTGGGGGTGTGCCCGCAACCCAGGTACATGCCCTTGACCGGAATCGAACCTGGGACCCCTCAGTCCGCAAGCCGACGCTCTATCCACTGAGCCAAACCGGTTTCGGCGTCTTTTTTATTAGAAATACTTTAGTGTTATTGAGGATGGTCTCTGTCAGCTGAACTATTGCAATTAGGGAGGTGTTTTTAAAGTTATTTGTCCAAGATGGGTTTTTATAATGGATATATCCAGAAAAAACTAAACTAAAGCTTATATTTTTAGTAGGAGAAAGTCAATGTGTGGCCAATAAAGTGTTAACTTTATTATAACCAATAATCAGAATATTATTGTCTAGTAGATGTGAAAGATTAGCAGGTGCAGAGTAGTTAAAACTTTTTATGTCTAATGAGGGAAAGGGTCTGAGAGGAGAGATATTAATTCCATTAGGAAACCATAAGGGGGATAATAATAACGTAAAAATAATTTTATTTATTTAATTAATAACAATTAGGTGATACTGGAATAAGGTTTGAACAGTATCAATTTGTTGCAGTTTTGGGATTGTTTCCTGCCTTTGGTGTCAATGGCTTTTTGTCCTTGAGAAGTTTTTGATTTCAGCTATAGGCAGAGGCGAATGTCAGAGATAGAGGCAGACATTCATTCATGATTAGGCATTTGGTAAGGTTTTTTCCAACAGTGCTGGAGTCCTTAACAAGTTAAGCATCATGTCAGTCACTGGTGACTGACACTATACTTTCTGTTTGGACCTCGTCAATGTCCAGCTGCCAGCATATCAGTGAAATCGGATATCGTGGGCTAAACAGAAAGGAAGACAAAACAGGCTTGGCGCTTTAACACGTCTTTTCCAATGGACACATTTTTGGTTGTAAATCGTGGTATTTTTTTAAAAATACATTTTATTGATTTTTTTACAGAGAGGAAGGGAGAGGGATAGAATTAGAAACATTGATGAGAGAGAAACATCAATTCAGCTGCCTCCTGCACACTCCCTACTGGGGATGTGCCCGCAACCAAGGTATATGCCTTTGACCGGAATCGAACCTGGGACCCTTCAGTCCGCAGGCCTACGCTCTATCCACTGAGCCAAAAGGGTTAGGGCAAATCGTGGTTTTTGAAGTCTTTTTTTTTTTAATGGGAGTATATTGTGAAATCAATGTTATTAATTTATTAGTTTTTATAAGTTGGTTCTCGATAATAACCAAGAATTAGGTTTTTCTTAGAATGTATTTTTCTTTTTAGCTATTTTTATATTTAGAAAATAAAGATTTTTAAAATCAGTAACATTTTAAATAAGTCATAAGAATAATTATTTGCTATTTATTTAGTACCATAACCAATTTTTTGTTCATTCTGATTATTTGCATTTTCACGAATTTAGTTATTTTTTAGAGTTTTGTAAGTTTTTATTTAAAGACTAGAGGTCTGATGCATGAAATTTGTGCAAGGGGCTCAGCCCTTGCAGCTGCGGTGGCTTGCCTCGGCCCTCGCAGCCCCAGCTTTGTCCAGAAGGTCGTCCTGAAGGATGTTTGGCTGTCCAGTCTAATTAGCATATTACACTATTTTTTATTATTATAGATATGAGCTGTTTAGAAATTTTTAATTTAGAGTGTCAGAGTCCTTTTCATGGATTTTTTTAAAAAAAAGTAACATATTTGCAAATGTATTAGAGTAAAATAATGATTGTCCATAAATGACAAAACCTAAAATGACATGGTTATAGATCTGATTACAATGATTTAAAAAAAATTTTTTTTTTAAGATCCAACATTTTAAGATAACAGTTTTTTCGAAAATAATTGCTGTAAAATGACACAAAAGAATAATATAAAGTCCATACTTTTTTAGATTTAATATAGAATTTTAATATATAAAGAATAAATATGTAAGGTTTTAAAATACTATATGTGGCACACTGGAAGTGTATATTGAGTATTGGAAACAATTTATAAATTTCCAACGTGTGGATTATAAATACAAGGAGCATTATTAGTGGATGCCCCCTATGGGAAACCATCACTCTTGGCTGCCCAGTGTCACTGACAGGACACCTACTACCTGAGAGCTTTCTGTTTGAATTTGGCTTTAATGTTTTGTAAGTTTTTCCCTGGAGCAGGCTGAAATATTTGAAACATTCATTTAAATAAAAATATATGTATGTAAACAGAATATAGTTATTATTATTATTATTAGGTAAAACTTCTCATGCAATTTTAAGTATATTAAATAGGCTTAATTATTTTAAAAACTTTTCTTTAATAGGGGCCCATTGAAATAACCCAAAGTAATTTCTCGGTTAAAAAGTCTTTTAAAATTTAAACTTTGGCCTGACCAGCATGGCTCAGAGGTTGAGGGTCAACCTATGAACCAGGAGGTGATGGTTAAATTACCGGTGAAGGCATGTGCCTGGATTGCAGGCTCAATCTCCTGTGAGGGGCATGCAGGAGGCAGCCAATCAATGATTCTCATTGGTCTCTTCATCTCTCTTTTCCTTACTCTCTGAAATAAATAAAAATATGTTTTTTAAAAAAATTTAAACTGTGGAAAGGTTGTCAAGCTTAACCAAAAGATTATGACATAAACTTTGTAAACCCAGGTAAAATAAATATTTTTATGGTAATAATTTTAAAAGACATTAGATTTGAAATAGTTTTAATATTAAATATTTATGTAGACTACAGGATTTTGCTTAATTTATATAAGTATTTAATTTTTTTAGGCCAATAAAAGATTATAGCCTAGTAATGCCATTTGGAGGCAGAAAATGTACCACACATTCTATATAATAAAAGGCTAATATGTAAATCGACCGAATGGCAGAATGACCAGGCACTATGATGTGCACTGACCACCAGGGGGCAAACGATTAACACAGGAGCTGCCCCCTGGTGGTCAGTGTGCTCCCACAGTGGGAGTGCCACTCAGCCAGAAGCTGGGCTCAAGGCTGGCGAGCACAGCGGCGGTGGCAGGAGCCTCTCCTGCCTCTGCGGCAGCGCAAAGGATGTTCAACTCATGGCTTAGGGGGAGTGGGCCTAACTCATCAGGCATCCTCCAAGGGCTCCTGGACTGCGAGAGGGTGCAAGCCCCGCTGAGGGACTTCCCCCCCAAGTGCATGAATTTCGTGCACCAGGCCTCTAGTCATAAATAAATGAAATGTATTACATAAAGATCATATATATAATTTGATAATTTACTTTTTTCTTTTCTCTTAAAAATGCATTTCCATATTTTATATTATTAAAATTATATACATTTTAACTTAGTTAGAATGTCTAACTTTTGGAACCCTTACTTTTTAGAGATAACCAAAAAAGTAAGCAATCAGTATTACCTAGACCAGTGATGGCGAACCTATGACACGCATGTCAGAGGTGACACGCGAACTCATTTTTTTTGGTTGATTTTTCTTTGTTAAATTGCATTTACATATATAAAATAAATATTAAAAACATAAATCTTTGTTTTATTATGGTTGCAAATATCAAAAAATTGCTGTATGTGACTCGGCACCAGAGTTAAGTTAGGGTTTTTCAAAATGCTGACACGCCGAGCTCAAAAGGTTCGCCATCACTGCCCTAGACTGACTTTTATGAACATATTTCATAACCTTTAGAAATACAGGTTTTTCTATTGGCAAACACACTTTCATGAAATACAACTTTAACCAAGCACTAGACATTTATTAAGAGTTCCAAGTTCATTCCCAGCCTCTTTGTAAAAAAGCCAAAAGCAGGTGAACCCAAGACTTGTCTAGCAACCAATGTTTTAGTATTTAAGTTATTTTAAAATATCTACATACTTAATAACTTTTATAAAATTTATTAATTTAGAAAGGAATAGTTTAAGTAAGTTAAACAGATTTTATTTTTAACCAACTGATAGGCCTGAATTAGCAATTAGGCGTGTTGGGTAGATTTTATTTAGATAAATAAGAATCTTCAATTATGTTTACTGTGTAGGTTATTGTATATTCAGTTTGGTAACATTCCTGTTTATTCTTTAAAGATTCATTTACAAACCAAATTAACTCAGTATTAGATGAAGGAGTTTCCTATAAACCATTTCTAGGAATAAGAATGTGGTCAATAAGCAGAATTCAATTGTGCATGTGTTTATTCAGTAAATAAAGGAGCAAAGTTGTTGGGTTAAGACCCTTATATTAAGTTTAAGTGAAATTGGGTGAAGAAGGCAAGAGCCAGTGTGCTGACAGAAGTGCTGAATGCGATTAGAGTTTGGCGGAGACTTAGCAGCGGCTCTCACCCTGTGGGTCGCGAACAATGAAAATCCATCCTGCACATCAGATATTTACACTACGACTCATAACAGCAGCAACATGACAGTTATGAAGTAGCAACAAAAATAATTTTATGGTTGGGGGTCACCACAACATGAGGAACTGTATTAAAGGGTCGCGGCATTAGGAAGGTTGAGAACCCCTGCTTAATAGAATGAGGAACATTAACAAAGGCGAGTCCATAGCTTTGTTGCTGCGTTTTTGTATACTGTCTATAGCAGAAACGGCTGTCATGGAGGGAGGAGGCTTTCTGGCTATTGACTTTAGTTGTTGACTGTAATAGATCATAGGTCTATGATGATTTTATTTTTGAGTTAAAATTTTTATAATTAAGGTGCACCAGAGTGGAAGTTCTAGATTCTTTTTTAGAAATTTTATAACTTGTTTTCCTTCTGAGTTCCACTGAATTGGATCAGGTTAAATTGATTTTAATAAGACATAAAGGCTGGGCCATTAATGAAAAATTTTGAACCCCATTTTTTGTGTGACAATATTCAGTCAAACTAGGAATCCTCTAAGCTAGTTTTCTTGGAAGAGGAAAAGATAGGATTTACCTGAGTTTTTTAGGGTTAATTAATAGCCCATCTTTAGATATTAGATTACCAAAGTATTTTACCAAGGGTAAACAGAGTAAGAGCTTGTTCTATGATATTCTTGTCCTTTTACGGCTAGCTGTTGTAATAGATATACTGTGCCTTTTTGGGAGCCTAGTAATTTTTTAGAATATAAGATTAAATCATCTACATATTGGATTGCAGTGGAATTATTAGGAAATTTAATATTATTTAAATCAGCTTTTACTATCTAATACAATAGGGGGGAAATTTTGTATATTCTGGGGTATTACTGCCTAAGTAAATTTGTAATCCTCCCAGGTGAAAGAGGTATTATTTATTGTAAGTAAAAGGTTTCTTATCAGAGTACTAATGAGGGCTGGGATCTGAGAGTCTCCAGCCTTGGAGGCCTAATTTTTCATGTTAAATTTTGTGTTTTTATTTTTTAAAAAAATATTTTTTATTGATTTCAGAGAGGAAGGGAGAGGGAGAGAGAGATGGAAACATCAATGATGAGAGAGAATCACTGATCAGCTGCCTCCTAGACACCTCACACTGGGGGATCAAGCCTGCAACCCGGGCATGTGTCCTGACCAGGAATCGAACTGTGACCTGGTTCATAGGTCAATGCTCAACCACTGAGCCATGCAGGCCGGGCAGTGGTGTTTTTTTTTTTTAAATATATTTGCAGAGTCTCATGAAATTTTGTAGGGATGCTCTGTAGTGGGTCAAGGTGTGTTGCTTATGGGTCGAGTCCTATGAGGCTTTCACCCTCTAGGTGCTGCGGTTTCTTGCCACAACTGTTTATACAGCCATGAGAACTTGGAGTGTTAAGTGACTAACCTGTATGCACGTGTCCCCAGATGAGTCAATGGTTTAATAAGAGTTGAGTTGAAATTTCACTATGGAGCTGCTGTATGTCATGAGGAATGACCTCTGACACATTACAAAGATTTTTAATCGCTTAAGAACAACCAAGATTTGGCTGGAGGGAGGACGTGTCCTTTATCTTTGGAACTGAACAAGTTCAGCTCTCACTTATACGGGAAAGGTTTTTGTTCAGACTCTCAAGAAAGCAATTCCAATTGAAAAGCCAAAATTAAAAACTAGCCATCCATTTTTCCTCCTCTCTCACCATAGCATGAGTTCTGTTAACCCTTAACCTTACTTTAATTTTCAGGATTTAAAAGTGCAGTTTAAATAAAGTTAGAGTCTTTACCACAAGTGGGGGAGGTCCTGGATACAAGGAACAATTCACCCAGTCCACCCGATGTGGTGAGAATCGGTGGGCTCAATGGGCCCTTTCCTGGATCCTAGTACCAGGTCCTGGTCCGAGGGGTGGTCCCAGCTGAATATGGAAACCTACCCTCTGTGTCAAGTAAATGTCAATGTAAGAAACATTCAAACCTCTGAAGAATTTTTTTGAGTTCATTTGAGCCAAGCTGTTAACAAGTGCCAGGAAGCAAAATCTAGACAGATTGAGATAATGCTCCAGAGAATGGCAGTCTTGCAACTTATCTATACCAGAGGTTCTCAACCTGTGGGTCGTGACCCCTTTGGGGGTCGAACGACCCTTTCACAGGGGTAGCCTAAGACCATCGGAAAACACATATATAATTACATATTGTTTACAGTAGCAAAATTACAGTTATGAAGTAGCAACGAAAATAATTTTATGGTTGGGGGTCACCACAACATGAGGAACTGTATTAAAGGGTAGTGGCATTAGGAAGGTTGAGAACCACTGATCTATACTAATAAAAGCCTAGGTGGCCCTCGTGTGACACCCTCACATCATCACAAGATGGCTGGCAGGAGAGGGCAGTTGGGGGCGACCGGGCCGGCAGAGAAGTGCAGTTGGGGGCAATTGGGCTGGCAGGGGAGGGCAGTTGGGGGTGATTGGGCTGGCAGGGGAGCGATTAGGGGGCAATCAGGCCAGCAGGGGAGCGATTAGGGGGTGATCAGGCTAGCAGGGGAGCAATTAGGGGGCGATCCGGCAGGCAAGTGGTTAGGAGCCAGCAGTCCTGGATTGTGAGAGGGATGTCCGACTGCCGATTTAGGGATCTGGCCTAAACTGGCAGTTGGACATCCCCCGAGGAGTCCCAGATTGGAGAGGGTGCAGGCCAGGCTGAGGGACACCGCTCCCTGCTGCCCCACCCCCCGCACTAATTTTGTGCACTGGGCCTATAGTCCTACATAAGACCCTATGGAAATTGACCGAATGGCGGAACAACCAGTTGCTATGACGCACACTGACTACCAGGGGGCAGATGCTCAATGCAGGAGCTGCCCCCTGGTGGTCACTGCCAGAAGCCAGGCTCATGGCTGCGAGTGCTGCGGCAGTGGCAGGAGTCTCTCCTAGCTCGGGGGCAGCACTAAGGACCCCTCGGGGTCCCGAACTGTGAGAGGGCGCAGGCTGGCTGAGGGACACCCTCCTCCCTAGTGCACGAATTCAGCAAATTATTAAGGCATAACTTTAATTTTAAGTGTGCAGTTCAGTACAAAGTAAAATTATGCACAGATTTATATGATCTAAGATGGGAAAGACAAATTAGACACTATATTCATATACTTTACTATAAAGTGGAACTGGATTATAACATTATCATTTTATTTAAATGAAAAATATTTATAAGCTGTTCTAATAGCACATTAAAATTTAAACAATAAAGTAAGGCTAATTATGTTAAGAGGCTGAGAACTCAAAAAGTGTGGCTAGGACCTGGAGATTATTATGCTGAACAAAATAAGCCACTTAGAGAAAGACAAATATCACATGATCTCATATGTGGAATCTAATGAACAAAATAAATTGCCAAACAAAATAGGTCCAGAGGCATGGAAGCATGGAACAGACTGACAGATCTCAGACGGAAAGAGGTTGGAGGGGACGGTTAGAGATTAATCAAAGAATATATAGGCATATACGCATAACCCACGGACACAGACAATAGGGTGGGGAAGGCCTCAGGTGGAGAGTAGTTGAGAGGGGGAAATGAGGGACACCTGCAATACTGTCAACTACCAGCCTTGACAAAAGTCTATATACCCAACTAAATCTTGATTCTTCTTCCTCAGTCTAAAAGTATTTCTTAAAAGAAGACAGTAACACTTGATCATTATATTCTGTTGATAGGTAGAGAAATCAAAAGCTCACAAAATGAATCCTCTATAAACTGCAGTGTACATGTTAATAAAAACAGTCTTTCATTTACCAGTAAATCATTTTCTGCCTTACTGATTTGGATTGTATTTTATTTTGACTTTGATAATCCAGCTAAAAACTTAAATTTAGGTCTACAAAACAAATAATAACTGTTTTCCTAAATCCCATCTAAACTTCCAGAGTTAAACTACTAAGAATTCCTGGCTTCATTCACAATTATTCTTACCTTTACACCTTGAATGAGACCATTCATGAGGAATGTGTGTTGAGGAAATGTTTCATGTAGAACCTACAAAAAGCAAACAAACATCAAGGTAAATTCAAAAGCAAATTAAAGGAAATTTTCTGCTTCTCTTAATGGCAGGCTAGGTAAGTAAGATGGAACCATGTAATGAATAATTTTTAAGTATAGATGAAATTTTAAAAGTATCTAAAAGTATATAAAGTTAACAAGATAGTGAGGCAGAAACCTAAATAAGAGCCCCAAAAGGCACTTCAGTCACTTGGTTACTTTTGTTATAAAAGAACCTGCAGTAAAAAAATAAACTGTTATTTAGCTACCCCCTCAACAATTTTAAGCAGGTACCACAAATGGTTACACAAACCCCAGTTGGACCTGCAGCCCAGTTTTATGTCACTGAGGAAGTCCAGGAAACAATAGCCTTAAATGTGGATTATAGTGACTCCAGACTGGTAACCTCCTTCTGTCTAACAGGGAAAAATCTAAAGCTACTGCTGAAAAGGCTATCATCTAGACTTCAAACCAACCACACATATACTTTTTTCAAATATAATGAATGGTACCTAATCAAAGGAAATCAGATACAAAAAGGACGACACCGTGCACAAAACATAGCAACAGACAAACAAACGGAACAAATATACCAACGTCCATACCCTGATGAAGGAAAAAGACCCATAAGTGCAGGAAGCACAAGAGTTCCAATCAAGATGAACCCAAAGAACCCCACAATAAGACACATCGTGTTTCAGTCTCAGCAATGACAACAACAACAACAAAATCACAGACGTTCCAGAAAACTGGGATCTTAAGCCAGCCAAAGGAATGACATTTCAATTTTTCATATTTTATTATTATTCTGTTAGCTTTTTATTTTTTTTTGATTTTTTCTTTGTTCTCCTATTTTTTGTTTGTTCCTTTATTTCCTACTTCTTTTCACATTATTTTTTCAACCACGTGAGCAGCTTGCCTCGAGCCTAAGAGCAGCAGCCTCATGTGGCCTGCCCCTGTCCAAGGAGCAGCAGCTGTGTGAGCGGCCCGCTTCCCCGTCCAAGGAGGAGCAACCACGCAAGCAGTCCGACCTGTTGGAGGAGCAGCAGCTGCACGAGCAGTCTTCCTACGTCTGAGGAGTGGCAGCCCTGCGCAGCCCACCCCGATCTGAGGAGCATCAGCTGTGCACAGCCCTCACCCTGCACTAGTCCGAGGAGCAGCAGCTGCACGAGCAGCCTGCCCAATCCAAGGAGCAGCAGTTCTGCGAGCGGCCCCGCCCCATTCAAGGAGCAGCAGCAACCCACCCCGGTCCGAGGAGCAGCAGCCACACGAGCAGACCGCCCACGTCCGAGGAGCGGCAGGCCTGTGCAGCACGCACTGGTCCGAGGAGCAGAGCCACACACAGCCTGCACCTGTCCGACGAGCAGCAGCCGGGTGAGTGGCACATCCCCGTCCGAGGAGAAGCAGCCACGCGTGCAGCTCACTCCCGTCCAAAGAGCAGCAGCCTCGCAAGCAGCAAACCCCCGTCCGAGGAGCAACAGACTTGCAATCAACCTGTCCAAGTCCTAGGAGCAGAAGCCCCACAAGCAGCCCACCACATCAGAGGGATAACAGCAGCGTGCAGCCAGCCCCCATCCAAGAATCAGCAGCTGCGTGTGTAGCCCACCCCCATGCAAGGAACAGCAGCCTCGTGATCAGCACACCCTCTGTCTGAGGAACAGCAGCAGTGTGTGAAGCCTCCCCCCACCAACCAAAGGAGCCACCATGGCTGTGAACAGCACCCACCAGAGGAGCTGCTGCCAACTGAGAAGCAGCTGCTACCACAACCGCCCGAGGAGCAACCACAGCCCAGGAAGCCACTGCCACCCAAGGAGCAGCCTCTGAACGACTCAACATCTAGATATGTCGGTGAGATCAAACATGGGTAAACAAAGAAACCTGCAAAGGAAAGAAAAGGAGAACTTGCCAGAAAAGCAGCTAAGTGAAACAGAGGCATTCACCATGACAGAAAAAGAATTCCAATTAAAGGTCCTAGAATGCACAAAACGGGTGGAGGAAAAAATCAACTTATTCAAAAACCAAGAAGAAATGGATGAAAAAAATCAACAACTTATGTAAGATTCAAAAAGAAACGGATGGAAAAAATCAATAAAATCTGTAAGAACCAAGAAGAAATGAAGAATGATATAGCTGCAATAAAAAACACCATTGAAAGTTTCAACAGTAGACTAGGAGAAGCAGAGGACCGAATTAGCGAATTAGAAGACAAGGAAGCAAAACGCACCCAAACTGAACTGCAATTGGAGAAAAAATTTAAAAGACAGGTGGAGAGCCTAAGGGAGCTATGGGACAACACGAAACGAAACAACATACGAAAAATAGGGTTGCCAGAACAACAGAAAGAGTAACAAGGGTTAGAAAACCTATTCGAAGAAATAATATCAGAAACCTTCCCTGAAGCGGGGAAGGAAAACGTCACACAAAAACAGAGAATCCCAAACAAGGTGAACCCGAAAAGACCCACATCAAGACACATCATAATTATCATGGCAAATGTTCAGAACAAGGAGAGAATCTTAAAGGCTGCAAGAGAGAGACGGAAAGTTACATACAAGGGATCTCCCATTAGATTATCAAATGATCTCTCAACAGAAACACATCAGGCCAGAAAAGAATGGACGGAAATTTACAAAGTGATGCAAAGCAACGCACTGAATCCAAGAATACTCTACCCAGCAAGGCTATCATTCAAAATTGAAGGGGAAATAAGAATCTTCACAGACAAAAAAAGGCGAAGGGAGTTTATCACCACCAAGCCAGCAATGCAAGAAATGCTAAAGGGACTGGTGTAAAAAGAAGAAATAAAAAGCTAAGAAAGAAAACACGCACAAAAAATGGAAATGGCTACAAACAAGTACCTTTCAATAATAACTTTAAATGTAAATGGACTAAATGCTCCAATCAAAAGACATTGAGTGGCTGAATGGATAAAAAAACATGATCCATATATTTGCTGTCTACAAGAGACCCACCTCAGAATAAGGGACTCACACAGACTGAAACTGAAGGGATGGAAAAATATCTTTCAAGCAAATGGAAATGAATAAAAAGCTGAGATAGCAATACTTATAATGGACAAAACAGACCTCAAAGTGAAGGCCGTAACAAGAGATAAGGAAGGCCACGTCATAAGACTAAAGGGATCAATACAAGAAGAGGATATAACCCTGATAAACATATATGCACCCAATGCAGGAGCACCCACATACATAAAAAAAACTCCTAGAAGATATCAAGGGAGAGATCGACAACAATACAATCATAGTAGGGGACTTTCATACACCACTGACATCACTGGATAAATCCTCTAGACAAAAAATCGGCAAAGAAACAGCAATCCTAAATGACTCATTAGATCAGATGGACTTAATTGACATCTTCAGAAAATTTCACCCCAAAGCCACGGAATATACGTTCTTCTCAAGTGCACATGGGACATTTTCAAAAACAGACCACATACTGGGTCACAAACAAAGTCTCCCCAAATTCAAGAAGATTGAAATCATACCAAGCATCTCCCCAGACCACAATGGCATAATATTAGAAAAAAACTACAATAAAAACAACCCAAAATACTCAAACACTTGGAAGCTGAATAGCATGTTAATAAATATTGATTGGGTTACCAATGAGATCAAAGAAGAAATTAAAAACATCCTGGAAACTAATGACAATGAAAACACAACAATCCAAAACCTATGCGACATAATGAAAGCAGTCTTGAGAGGGAAGTTTATAGCTCTAGAGGCCTATCTCAAAAAACAAGAAAAAATGGTAGTAAATCATCTAACTCTACATCTCAAAGAACTAGAAAGAGAGCAACAAGAAAAGCCCAGAGTGAACAGAAAGGAGAAAATAAAGATCAGAGCAGAATTAAATGACACAGAGACCAAAAAAACAATACAAAAGATCAACCAAAGAAAGAGCTGGTTCTTTGAAAGGATAAACAAGATTGATGAGCCTCTAGCCAGGCTCACCAAGAAGCAAAGAGAGAGGACCCAAATAAACAAAATCAGAAATGATAGAGGCGAAATACCAACAGACCCCACAGAAATACAAATGATTGTTAAAAAATACTATGGACAACTCTACTCCAACAAACTAGACACCCTGGAGGAAATGGACAAATTCCTAGAAAAATACAACATTCCAAAACTCACTCAATGTACGTAGAGCTCGGGAAGTATGTCTCAGCGCTGCGGCTGATGCAATGGTGTGAGCACACTCCACCATGACATGCTTCCTCGGCACACCAGGAAGTAGCAACGCCCGCGTGAATGAACTCCTAGAGCCACGTGCACAGTACCCCAGCCTTTCAGCCACTGGTCGCCTGTAGCAACGTGTCTCCCTCTAACTGGTCCCCTCATGCTATATATACCCCTGTAGTTCCACTATAAAACAGATCTGTGTCATTGAACCTGGTCTCCGGAGTCGTGCATGCAGACGCCCAAGCGCATTGGGGCTCCGTCGTCCACACCCCCGAGGGACCCCCTGCTTCAACTCAGGAGGAATCTAAAAATCTCAATAGGCCAATTACTATGGAAGAAATTGAAGCAGTCATCAAAAGCTCCCAGCAAACAAAAGCCCAGGACCAGACGGCTTCACAGGAGAGTTTTACCAAACATTCAAGGAAGAACTAAAACCTATCCTCCTCAGACTACTACAAAAAATTCAAGAAGATGGATCACTTCCAAGCTCACTCTATGAAGCCAGCATCACCCTAATACGAAAACCAGGTAAAGACAACACAATGAAAGAGAATTACAGGCCAATATCCCTCATGAACATAGATGACAAAATCCTCAACAAAATCTTAGCAAATCGGATCCAGCAGTACATCAGAAAGATCATACACCACGACCAAGTAGGGTTTATCCCAGGGATGCAAGGATGGTACAATATCCACAAATCAAAAAACGTGATACATCAAAGAAAAAAACTGAAAGAAAAAAACTACATAGTCATATCAATTGATGCAGAAAAAGCATTTGACTAAATCCAACACCCATTTTTGATAAAAACTCTCAGCAAGGTGGGAATAGAAGGATCATACCTCAGCATAATAAAAGCCATATATGACAAACCCACAGCCAACATCATACTCAATGGACAAAAACTAACACCATTTGCCCTAAGAACAGGAACACGACAGGGATGCCCACTCTCACCACTCCTGTTCGACATAGTACTGGAAGTATTAGCCATTGCAATTAGACAAGAAGAAGAAATAAAAGGCATCCAAATTGGAAAAGAAGAAGTAAAACTGTCCTTATTTGCAGATTACATGATATTATACATAAAAAACCCTAAAGACTCCATCAAAAAACTATTAGCCAAAACCAGTTTGGCTCAGTGGATAGAGCGTCGGCCTGCGGACTGAGGGGTCCCAGGTTTGATTCCGGTCAGGGGCATGTACCTTGGTGGCAGGCACATCCCCAGTAGGAGATGTGCAGGAGACGGCTGATCGATGTTTCTCTCTCATCGATGTTTCTAACGCTCTATCCTCTCTCCCTTCCTCTTGGTAAAAAATCAATAAAATATATTAAAAAGAAACAAACAAAAAAAACTATTAGACGTAATAAATGAATTCAGCAATGTAGCAGGATACAAAATTAACACCAAGAAACCTATGGCATTTCTATACACCAATAGTGAACTTACAGAAAGAGAGACCTATAAAACAATCCCATTTACCATCGCACCAAAAAAATTAAGATACCTAGGAATAAACTTAACTAAAGAGGTAAAGACCTCTACTCAGAAAACTAAAGGACGTTGAAAAAAGAGATAGAAGAAGACATAAAGAGATGGAAGAACATACCATGTTCTTGGATTGGTAGAATCAACATCATTAAAATGTCCATACTACCCAAAGCAATCTATAAATTCAACGCACTTCCCATTAAAATACCAACGGCATATTCCACAGACCTAGAACGAACTCTCCAAAAATTCATCTGGAATAAATAAAGACCCCGAATAACTGCAGCGATCCTGAGAAAGAACAAAGTAGGGGGGATCTCAATACCAGATATCAAACTGTATTACAAAGCCACTGTTCTCAAAATTGCCTGGTACTAGCACAAGAACAGACATATAGATCAATGGAATAGAATAGAGAGCACAGAAATTGACCCGAACCAATATGCTCAATTAGTATTTGACAAAGGAGGCAAGAACATACAATGGAGTAAAGACAGTCTCTTTAATAAATGGTGTTGGGAAAATTGGACAGATACATGCAAGAAAATGAAACTAGACCACCAACTTACACCATACACAAAAATAAACTCAAAATGGATAAAGGACTTAAATATACGACGGGAAACCATACAAATACTAGAAGAATCCAAAGGCAACAAAATCTCAGACATATGCCGAAGCAATTTCTTCACCGATACAGCTCCTAGGGCACTTGAAACTAAAGAGAAAATAAACAAATGGGAATACATCAAAATAAAAAGCTTCTGCACGGCAAAAGAAACCATCAACAAAACAACAAGAAAGCCCACTGCATGGGAGAACATATTTGCCAATGTTATCACCGATAAGGGTTTAATCTCCAAAATTTATAGGGAACTCATACAACTTAACAAAAGGAAGATAAACAATCCAATCAAAATGGGCAAAGGACCTAAATAGACACTTTTCAAAAGAGGACATTCAGAAAGCCAAGAGACATATGAAAACATGCTCAAAGTCACTAATCATCCGAGAGATGCAAATCACAACAACAATGAGGTACCATCTCACACCTGTCAGAATGGTTACCATCAACAAACCAACAAACGACAAGTGCTGGAGAGGATGTGGAGAAAAGGGAACACTCGTGCAGTGCTGGTGGGAATGCAGACTGGTGCAGCCACTATGAAAGACAGTATGGAGTTTCCTCAAAAAACTAAAAATGGAACTCCCATTTGACCCAGTGATCCCACTACTAGGAATATATCCCAAGAAACCAGAAACACCAGTCAGAAAGGATATATGCACCCCTATGTTCATAGCAGCACAATTCACCATTGCTAAGATCTGGAAACAGCCTAAGTGCCCATCAGCAGATGAATGGATTAGAAAACTGTGGTACACCTACACGATGGAATACTATGCTGCTGAAAAAAGGAGGAATTCTTACCATTTGCAATGGCATGGATGGAACTGGAGAGCATTATGCTAAGTGAAATAAGCCAGTCAATGATGGAAAAATACCCCATGATCTCACTCATTTATGGATAATAAAGACCATTATAAATTTATGAACAAAAATAGATTCAGAGGCAGAGCAGCCTCAAACAGACTGTCAAACTACAGCGGGAAGGTAGGGGAGAGTTGGGGTGGAAGGGGGAGGGTAAGAGATCAACCGAAGGACTTGTATGCATGCATATAAGCATAACCAATGGACATAAGACACTGGGGGGTAGGGGAGACCAGGGGATTGTCAATGGTTGGAAAAAAAGGAGACATATGTAATACACTTTGTAATACTTTAAAAAATAAAACAATTATATATATATATATATATATATATATATATATATATATATATATATATATATATATATATATATATGAAAGACACATCGTTATTATAATGACAAAGGTTAAAGACAAAGAGATGATCTTACAGGCATCAAGAGAGAAAGAGTTACCTACAAAGGAGTTCCCATCAGTGTATTAACTGATTTTCAACAGAAAGACTTCAAGCCAGAGGGGACTGACAAGAACTATTCAAAATAATGAAAACCAAGGACCTGAAACCAAGGCTACTCTACCCAGCAAAGCTATCATTTCAAAAAAGCTATCATTTTTATTTCAAGATGAAATAAAAAGCTTCCAATAATAATAAAAAAAGGTTATAGAGTTAATTACCACCAAACCCGCATTGCAAGAATGCAAAAGGGAGTGCTGTAAGAAGAAGAAAAAAATTGAGACAGGACATAGGAATAAAGAAAAAAATGGCGACTTCCAAAATGGCGACCCGCAGGAAGGTAGGGAAGGAGAGAGTGTGAGAGCGCAAGGAAGTGATAGAGGAGTGTGTGGACGCATGTGGTGTGTGTGTATGAGCTAGGGACAGTTAGATTCTGCAGGTCTTCTAAGGGGCTGCTAAACCAGGCAGTCTTAGGCGGCGGAGTCCCACTCCATGCGCGGACACTCCTGAGCGGCCAGCACAGGCGCTGGGACCACGCCATCTTGGGAAACAGAGCTGCTTGAGACTAGGCTCCTGGCCTCAGCACCACCCAGTCTGATCTCAGACGCAAACCAGGACCCTGCAGCCACTGGGGACAGAGACCTGTGACCACAGCTACAGACCTGCGGACACCAAAAGTTCAGAAATCCCCCTGCAGATCTGTGAGTAACAGAACCCATCCCCCCTTCCCGCAGGCTTGTGGGCAGCGCCAGAGTAACTAACTGATAGACCCACCCCTTGCCAGGGCCTCAGTGCTCTAGGAACTTTAGCCTGGAAGTGCGCGAGCACCTTGGAACTGATCCTACGTGCACTGCCAGCTTCTGAGCCCTGGGCTGGGAGCAAATGCGCGAACCCCAGGAACTGATCCTAGGCGCACTGCCGGCTTCTGAGCACTGGGCTGGGAGCAATCGCGCACACACTGGGAATTTGTCCCACGTATCACAGGCCCAGGGAACCTGATTCTCTGGGCAGGAGGCAGCACCAAGCACCAGTGACTTGACTGTGTTTCTTTTCACCTGCGCCTGAGATCCTGATTTCCTGTGCATTCATGTTAAGAGCCAGTGACTCCAATTTCTGGTGTAAGGGCACACAGGGACCCTGATTCTCAAGGCAAGGTCGCGCAAAGCAACAGAGACTCTGATACTGGATTCTGGGGAACTCTGACTCCTGGCGCACGCTAGGGGGCTCTGGTTTTCAACACGCTTCAGGGGGGTCTCTGTTTCAGCACGGTGCAGGCAGGGTCCCTGATTCTAAGGGCGCGTACGAGGCCACATTGAGCGCTGAAAACACTGACTCTGAGCGAGCCTGGATCCCACCAACCCACAACAACCACACATCTTAGTGTCAGAGCTCTTCAGTGACACTAGGGTGGTGGGAGGCTCCCACTGCACACGGCCCAGGCCCACGCAACTTGACGTTTGAACCATCGGGAGATAATCAGAATGAAGAGACGAAACAACACCCAGAGGAAAGACAATGAGGAGTCACCAAGAAAGGACATTCATGAAGTTGAAGCATGCAACATGACAGAAAAAGAATTCAGAATAATGGTTGTACAATTCATTCACTGGATGGATAAGAAAATCAACAACCTATGCAAGAATCAGGAAGAAATGAAAAGTGATATAGCTACAATCAAAAACACCATGGAAAGTTTCAACAGCAGACTAGAAGAAGCAGAGGACCAAATTAGTGAGTTAGAAGATAAGGCAGAGAAACAAATTCAATCTGAACAGCAACTGGAGAAAAAAATTAAAAAGCAGGAGGAGAGCCTAAGGGAGCTTCGGGACAACATAAAACGAAGTAACATACGCATACTAGGGCTGCAAGAAGGACAAGAAGAGCAGCAAGGATTAGAAAATCTATTTGAAGAAATAATGTCAGAAAACTTCCCAGATATGTGGAAGAAAAAAGTTACACAAGTACAGAGAGACCCAGGCAAGATGAACCCCAAAAGACCCACACCAAGACACGTCATAATAACGATGGCAAATGTACAAGACAAAGACATAATCTTAAGGCTGCAAGAGAGAAACAGAGAGTTACCTACAAAGGATCCCCCATCAGATTATCAAATGATTTCTCAACAGAAACACATCAGGCCAGAAAAGAATGGACAGAAATTTACAAAGTGATGCAAAGCAAAGGACTGAATCCAAGAATACTCTACCCAGCAAGGCTATCATTCAAAATTGAAGGGGAAATAAGAACCTTCACAGACAAAAAATGGCGAAGGGAGTTTATCACCACCAAGCCAGCAATGCAAGAAATGCTAAAGGGACTGGTGTAAAAAGAAGAAATAAAAAGCCCAGAAAGAAAACAGCCACACACAAAAATAGAAATGGCTACAAACAAGTACCTTTCAATAATAACTTTAAACGTAAATGGGCTAAATGGTCCAATCAAAAGACATCGAGTGGCTGAATGGATAAAAAAACATGACCCATATATTTGCTGTCTACAAGAGACCCACCTCATTAGAAGGGACTCACACAGACTGAAAGTGAAGGGATGGAAAAATATCTTTCAGGCAAATGGAAATGAAAAAAAAGCTGGGGTAGCAATACTTATATCAGACAAAAAGACCTCAAAGTGAAAGCTATAACAAGAGAAAAGAAAGGCCACTTCATAATACTAAAGGGATCAATACAAGAAGAGGATATAACCCTGATAAACATATATGGACCCAATGCAGGAGCACCCACACACATAAGAAAACTCCTCGAAGATATCAAGGGAGAGATCGACAACAATACAATCATAGTAGGGGACTTTCATACACCACTGACATCACTGGATAAATCCGCTAGACAAAAACTCAGCAAAGAAACAGCAATCCTAAATGACTTACTAGATCAGATGGACTTAATTGACATCTTCAGAACACTTCACCCCAAAGCCACAAAATATACGTTCTTCTCAAGTGCTCATGGGACATCTTCAAAAATAGACCACATATTGGGTCACAAACAAAGTCTCCCCAAATTCAAGAAGATTGAAATCACACCAAGCATCTTTTCAGACCACAAGGCCTTAATATTAGAAATAAACTACAATAAAAACAACTCAAAATACTCAAACACTTGGAAGCTGAATAGCACGTTATTAAATATTGATTGGGTTACCAATGAGATCAAAGAAGAAATTAAAAACATCCTGGAAACTAATGACAATGAAAACACAACAATCCGAAACCTTTGGGACGCAATGAAAGCAGTCCTGAGAGGGAAGTTTATAGCTCTAGAGGCCTATCTCAAAAAACAAGAAAAAATGGTAGTAAATCATCTAAATCTACAGCTCAAAGAATTAGAATGAGAGCAACAAGAAAAGCCTAGAGTGAGCAGAAGGAAGGAGATAATAAAGATTAGAGCAGAAATAAATGACATAGAGACCAAAAAAACAATACAGATAATCAATGAAACAAAGAGCTGGTTCTTTGAAAGGATAAGCAAGATTGACAGACCTCTAGCCAGGCTCACCAAGAAGCAAAGGACCCAAATCAACAAAATCAGAAATGATAGAGGCGAAATAACAACAGATCTCAAAGAAATACAAATGATTATTAAAAAATACTATGGACAACTCTACTCCAACAAACTAGACAACCTGGAGGAAATGGACATATTCCTAGAAAAATACAACATTCCAAAACTTAATCAGGAAGAATCTAAAAATGTCAATAGGCCAATAACTATGGAAGAAATTGAAGCAGTCATCAAAAAGCTCCCAGCAAGCAAAAGCTCATGGCCAGACGGCTTCACAGGGGAGTTTTACCAAACATTCAAGGAAGAACTAAAACCTATCCTCCTCAGACTACTACAAAAAATACAAGAGGAAGGATCACTTCCAAGCTCATTCTATGAAGCCAGCATCACCCTAATACCAAAACCAGGTAAAGACAACACAATGAAAGAGAATTATAGGCCAATATCCCTCATGAACACAGATGACAAAATCCTCAACAAAATCTTAGCAAATCGGATCCAGCAGTACATCAGAAAGATCGTACACCACGACCAAGTAGGAATTATCCCAGGGATGCAAGGATGGTACAATATTCGCAAATCAATAAACGTGATACATCACATAAACAAATTGAAAGAAAAAAACCACATAGTCATATCAATTGATGCAGAAAAAGCGTTTGACAAAATTCAACACCCATTTTGATAAAAACTCTCAGCAAGGTGGGAATTGAAGGATCATACCTCAACATAATAAAAGCCATATATGACAAACCCACAGCCAACATCATACTCAATGGACAAAAACTAACACCATTTGCCCTAAGAACAGGAACACGACAGGGATGCCCACTCTCACCACTCCTGTTCGACATAGTACTGGAAGTATTAGCCATTGCAATTAGACAAGAAGAAGAAATAAAAGGCATCCAAATTGGAAAAGAAGAAGTAAAACTGTCCTTATTTGCAGATTACATGATATTATACATAAAAAACCCTAAAGACTCCATCAATAAACTATTAGACTTAATAAAAGAATTCGGCAATGTAGCAGGATACAAAATTAACGCCAAGAAATCTATGGCATTTCTATACACCAATAGTGAATGTGCAGAAAGAGAGACTAAAAAAGCAATCCCATTTACCATCGTACCAAAAAAAATTAAGCTACCTAGGAATAAACTTAACTAAAGAGGTAAAAGACCTCTTCTCAGAAAACTACAGGGCATTGAAAAAAGAGTTAGAGGAAGACATAAAGAGAAAGAAGAACATACCATGTTCTTGGATTAGTAGAATCAACATCATTAAAATGTCCATACTTCCCAAAGCAATCTATAAATTCAACGCACTTCCCATTAAAATACCAATGGCATATTTCACAGACCTAGAACGTACTCTCCAAAAATTCATCTGGAATAAAAAACGACCCCGAATAGCTGCAGCGATCCTGAGAAAGAAGAACAAAGTAGGTGGGATCTCAATACCGGATATCAAGCTGTATTACAAAGCCACTGTTCTCAAAACTGCCAGGTACTGGCACAAGAACAGACATATAGATCAATGGAATAAAACAGAGAGCCCAGAAATCAGCCCCAACCAATACGCTCAATTAATATTTGACAAAGGAGGCAAGAACATACAATGGAGTCAAGACAGTCTCTTCAATAAATGGTGTTGGGAAAATTGGACAGATACATGCAAGAAAATGAAACTAGACCACCAACTTACACCATACACAAAAATAAACTCAAAATGGATAAAGGACTTAAATATACGACGGGAAACCATACAAATACTAGAAGAATCCAAAGGCAACAAAATCTCAGACATATGCCGAAGCAATTTCTTCACCGATACAGCTCCTAGGGCACTTGAAACTAAAGAGAAAATAAACAAATGGGACTACATCAAAATAAAAAGCTTCTGCACGGCAAAAGAAACCATCAACAAAACAACAAGAAAACCCACTGCGTGGGAAAACATATTTGCCAATGTCATATCTGATAAGGGCCTAATCTCCAAAATTTATAGGGAACTCATACAACTTAACAAAAGGAAGATAAACAATCCAATCAAAAAATGGGCAAAGGATCTAAATAGACACCTTTCAAAAGAGGACATTCAGAAAGCCAAGAGACATATGAAAACATGCTCAAAGTCACTAATCACCGGAGAGATGCAAATCAAAACAACAATGAGGTACCATCTCACACCTGTCAGACTGGCTATCATCAACAAATCAACAAACGACAAGTGCTGGAGAGGTTGTGGAGAAAAAGGAACACTTGTGCACTGCTGGTGGGAATGCAGACTGGTGCAGCCACTATGGAAGACAGTATGGAGTTTCCTCAAAAAACTAAAAATGGAACTCCCATCTGACCCGGTGATCCCACTTCTAGGAATATATCCCAGGAAACCAGAAACACCAATCAGAAAGGATATATGCACCTCTATGTTCATAGCAGCACAATTCACCATAGCTAAGATCTGGAAACAGCCTAAGTGCCCATCTGTAGATGAATGGATTAGAAAACTGTGGTACATCTACACGATGGAATACTATGCTGCTATAAAAAAGAAGGAACTCTTACCATTTGCAACGGCATGGATGGAACTGGAGAGCATTATGCTAAGTGAAATAAGCCAGTCAATGAAGGAAAAATACCACATGATGTCACTCATTTGTGGATAATAAAGACCATTATAAACTTATGAACAAAAATAGATACAGAGGCAGAGCTGCCTCGAACAGATTGTCAAACTACAGCAGGAAGGCTGAGGGGGGTGGGTAAGAGATCAACCAAAGGACTTGTATGCATGCATATAAGCATAACGAATGGACATAAGACACTGGTGGGTAGGGGAGGCCAGGGGATTGTCAAGGGCGGGGGACAAAAAAAGGAGACATATGTAATACTCTTTGTAATACTTTAAGCAATAAAAAAAAAAAAAGAAAAGAAAAAAATGGCAGTAAATGAGTACCTATCAATAATAGTCTTAAATGTCAATGGATTAAATGCTCCAATAAAAAGACACAGGGTAGCTGAATAGATAAGAAAACATGACCGAATTATATGCTATCTATAAGAGACCCACCTCAGTACAATAGATTCACACAGACTGGAAGTGAAGGATAGAAAAAAATATCCCATGTAAAGAAACTAACTAACAAAAGCTGGGGTAGAAATACTCGTAATACACAAAACAGACTTCAGAACAAAGGCCATAACAAAAGGAAAAGGTAACTACATAATACTAAAGGGATTGATCCAACAAGAGTATGTAACTCTGGTAAATATAGGAATAAATAAATAAATATATATTATTTTTAAAAAACTTCTGAGACTTTAAGGAAGAGATCCACAGCAATACAGCTATAGTAGGGGACTTTAACACCCCACTGAATTCACTAAATACATCTTCCAGACAAAAACCAACAAGGAAACTGACATTAAGTGACACACTTGATCAGATGGATTTAATTGACATTTACAGAACATTTCACCTAAAAGTTAGTTGCAGAATGTAAATTCTTCTCAGGTGCACATGGGTCATTCTCAAAGGTAGACCATGTGTTAGAACACAAAACAATTCTCTGCAAGTTCAAGAAAATTGAAATCATATCAAGTATCTTCTCCGATCACAATGGCATGAATTGGAAATCAACTACAGTAAAACCCTCAAAAACATTCAAACACATGGAGGCTAAACAGCATGTTATTAAACACTGACTGGGTTACCAATGAAATCAAGAAAAAAAAAAGACTTCCAGGATACAAATGAAAATGAACTCACAATAACCCAAAACCTCTGGGACACATCAAAAGTAGTTAAGAGAGGGAAGTTCATAGCACTAGAGGCCTACCTGAATAAGAAAAAAATAAAAAAATTTAATAACCTATCTAATCCTACAAATTAAAGAATTAAAAAGAGAACTGCTCGGGTTCTTGTCCCGGCATCAAGAAGGGTTCAGGAACCTGGAGAAGGCTGTGCGTAGATGTTACATAGGAACCCAGAGACTAATAAAGAGTCCGGAGACGAAATATAATTTTAAAAGGCATTTGGGGGTCAGAGGAGCTTAGCTAAAGGAGCCAAGTTCTAAGATCTTAAGTCTAAGGCAGTGGTCAGCAAACTCCGGCTCGCGAGCCACATGCGGCTCTTTGGCCCCTTGAGTGTGGCTCTTGCACAAAATACCGACTTCTGCGTATGGGCCACGAAGTTTCAATCGCACTGTACGTGCGTGCCCGCACGTGGTATTTTGTGGAAGAGCCACACTCAAGGGGCCAAAAAGCCATATGTGGCTCACGAGCCGCAGTGTGCCAACCACTGGTCTAAGGTCTTAGGTTCTCTCTGTCCCCAGGACCCCATGCTTTTTATTAATACTGTGGGAAGAGTTCAGGAGATCTATCTCAGTGCTGCGGCCGAAGCAACGCTGTGAGTACACTCCAGTGAACAGACTTCCTTGGCACACCAGGAAGTGGCAACGCCTGCCTGACAAATCTCCAGGAGCCACCTACTCTTAGCCCCGACCCTCATGCCCATTGGATAACATAGCAAGCGTGTCCCTATTGCATTGGCTGCTTACCCCTTTATATACGGCTGTACTTCCTCAATAAACTTAGATCTGTGTCTCTGAACCTGGTCTCTGGAGTCATGCATGCAGGACGCCCCAGCGCGTTGGACTCCATTGTCCTCACCCCCGAGGGACCCCCTGTTTCACCTGGCGCCCAAACAGGGACCCCGGCACGGCAAGCTCCAGGTCGGGTGAGTGACTCTCTGTAACGATGGGAAACCTTTCCCCTTCAGCCCGAGCCCCTCAGGCTCGGGTGCTTCATGCGTTGTTACAGAGTAGGCGAGTAAAAGTAACAGAAAAGGAGCTACAAAACCTCTGGGATGTCCTAATAGCATTTAACCCTTGGTTGCTAGAAGCTCCTATTTGGGACCCCAATACATGGGAGAAAGCATTACAGAGGATAAGATCAGCAGAAATCCATGAGGGAAAGACTTTTCTGCTTTCTCTCACACCTGCTATTCTAGCAATTTTAGCTTGCTTAAGCGGGACCCCGCCCGAGCCTGCACCTCCTATATCGAAGGCTCTCTCCGCCACCAGCGGTGCGGGCAGGGGAACAGAAGACCCTCTGCCTCCCTATTCCCCTCCAGAGCCCTCTGCTCCCGCAGATTCCTGGGCTGTTTTCAACAAGCCAAAAGCAGTTTCTCAAAGCTCAAGGACGGCTGAAACTGAGATAGGAAAAACCTCTAGCGAGGTGAAAACAGGGGAGTCTTGCCAGGAGGCTCCCCTTGCAGAGCGAACAGAAAGTTTAACTGCCCAGCAGCCCCCAAGTAACCCTTTCGTGGGGGACACGGATGATAATCCATGGACGGGGATATAACAATCCATGTGCAGCCAGAGGGATAGGGCAAAGACATCTTTAGGCCTAGAGACCCCTGGCCTCTTTCCTGTGAATGTTAACCCTACGGCTGCTCAGCGGCAAGCATGGATCCCACATGATCAGAAAACGTTAACGACTATTAGAAAGGCAGTTCAAGAAGATGGACTTTCTGCCCCCTATACTCAGCAATTAGAAAATTTTAGCATGAATCTAAACTGTCCACAAGACTGGAAAGGGCTGGCACGTACCATCCTCCCTGCAGGGCACATGATACAATGGAAGGCCTTGTTTTATGAACAATGTGAGTTGCAAGACGAAAGGAACCAGGCGGAGGGCGTGCCCTTTACAGCCACCTCTCTTCAAGGGGAGGGGCAATATAGCAACCCCGCAGTGGCTGCGCAAGGACCCGCCCAGTATTATGATCAAGTTCGCCTGTGTGCCATGCGTGCCTTTGCCCAGATAAATCCGAAGGGCAAGCCTGCACAGCTCTCCAAGCTTCTACAAGGTCCAAATGAAGGTTTTTCAGAATTCCTGCATAGAGTTAGAGAAGCGGTAGATCGAAAAGTAACGCACTCCCAAGCGGCAGATGCCTTAGTGAAAGAATTAGTGTGGGAGGGAGCAAACTCAGAATGTCGCCAAGCCATAACACCCTTAAAGGCGCGTCCATGGATGATTGGGTCCTAGCCTGCCTGGACGCGGGCAGACATTCTGCTGCCGCCCTAGCTACCGCTCTAGCGGCACAGCTCCAGATAGCTAGGTAGGCCGGGTCGCCAAAGGGAACCTGCTTTAGATGCAAGGGAACTGGCCACTATGCTAAAGAATGTCCCGATAAGAAAGGGAAACAGGGTGTAAAAAACAACCCCCCTCAGTCTGCCCCCGTTGTCGCAAAGGCCTTCACTGGTGCTGCGATTGCTGGTCAACCACGGACGCTGAGGGCAAACCCCTCCCACCTTTAAACCAGAAATGGGGCAGCTCTCAGCCCCGCAAGTAAGAGAGCTGGGGGTATATTGGGCCCTACCCCTAACCCAAAACAAAGCTTTTCTCACCATTACTATAGGAGATCAAAGGGCTCACTGACACCGGAGCCGGAGCCGATGGAGCCGATGTTTCAGTTACACAGGAAGAGGTTAGAAACCCCAGCTGGCCCACAACAGTGGGACCCATAGTACAAGGCGTCAGCGGCTTTAAAACAGCTACTCAGGCTGCACGCTGGCTGAAATGGAAAGACCCTGACGGAAACACCGGGAATTTCAAACCCCTCTTCATGAGCGGAGTACCCCATATGCTATGGGGAAGGGACATTCTTACAGCAGTAAAGGCCATCTCCACGCAACCCCCCCCCCCCCCCCCAATTCTAGGGGCCACTGTTCACCCAGGTATCCCCGACCCAATCAAGCTAACTTGAGATACCGACCAACCCATATGGGTAGAACAGTGGCCCTTACCCATCAAAAAGCTTGAGGCGCTACACCAGCTAGTACAAGAACAACTACGCGCCGGCCATATAGAGCCCTCTATCAGTCCCCACAATACTCCTCTCTTTGTAATCCAGAAAAGGGATAAAAGCAAATACAGATTCTTACAAGATCTCAGAGCAGTCAATAGACATATACAAAAATTGGGTCCATTACAACCGGGGCTACCTTACCCCTCTGCTATCGCCAAAGGAGCCTATATAAAAATAAGTGATATAAAAGACTGCTTCTTTTCCATCCCTTTACACCCCGAGGACAGACCTTATTTCGCTTTTACCGTCCCCTCTACAAACTACCAGCTCCCATCTGAGCGATACCAATGGAAGGTATTACCTCAGGGCATGAAAAATAGCCCTACTATGTGTCAGGCCTACGTAGGGGTAGCCACGAAGCCACTAGCAGGGCAATGCTTTATTACCCATTATATGGATGATATCCTCCTAGCTCATAAAGATCCAGTGTGGCTAGAGTCCTGCCTACAAGCTCTGCTCAGAAACTTAAAAAGCCTTAATCTGACCATAGCCCCAGAAAAGGTCCAGGCCATTCCACCCTACTCTTTCCTGGGGTATAAAATAGAAGAACAAATCACCCCCATAGCACCACAATTAAAGATTCCTGATAAAATAACATTACACGAGCTCCAAGAACTTTGCGGTCAGATCAACTGGGTCCGTAGTAGTATATCCTTGCCCACCCAAGCCTTAAACCCCCTCTTTATTCTCCTTGAGGGGGAGTCAGACCCCCTTAGTCTTAGGACTCTCTCCTTGGCGGCTAAAGAAGCTCTTCGTGCAGTCAATACCGCCCTTAGAGAACAAAAACTAGAAAGAATAGGCCCCACACAGCCCATACAGGCAATAATTCTAACAACCAAGGGAACCCCTACCGGGGTCCTCTTCCAGCAGGGGCCGCTCTGTTGGGTCCACCTAGCATACAGCCAGCTACCAAAAATCACTCGGCCCATCACTGCTTCTGCCCTTGTAGGGGGAAAGCTAAGACGGGCATGCCTTACCGTATATGGTAAGGAGCCAGACACATTCATTCTTCCATACACCAATGAGCAGCTCAAACAATTGATAAGCACAGACTTAAACACTCAACTTTTACTGCTTCATTTTCCAGGGCAAACAGACAATCATTTACCTAATAATTGGCTCTTGCAGACACTACAACGGCTGCCACTTTACACTATAGGGCTCATAAGACCCACCAGCAAGCCTATTCCTGAGGCACCATTAGTATTCACAAAATGCTAGCAAGAATTACTGTGGAGTAGTCATTAAAAGCCACAAGTCACAATGGAAACCTGTTTATTTAAAATATACTTATACTGGCTCTGTTCAAGTAGAAGAACTGCTGGCAATAGCGTATGCCCTAACCTACTGTCAACACCATCCAGTAAACATTTTCTCAGATAGTGCCTATGCAATACACACAGTCACAGCCCTAGGCCACTCAACTTTTCGAGCTAAAGAGACACCTATAGATCAGGCCCTACTTTTTATCAAGGAGATCATACAAAACAGACAACATCCCTGGTACATATAGCATCTAAGGGCTCACATGGGTCTACCCGGACCCCTATCGGAAGGCAATCACCAAGTAGACAGCCTAGTCTTGACCTTAACACCCATAGAAGAAGCCAAACTGTTACATACAAAATTTCATATGTCAGCTGCTAGCTTACACAAGCTATTTCCTCATTTAACCCTCTCTAGTTGCAAGCATCTCATACGGGCATGTAAAACCTGCGGCCCCCTATTGCCTTTAGGCCCCCTCCAGCCACAAGGGGTCAACCCCAGGGGGCTCCAACCCAATGCCTTATGGCAAGCAGATGTGACCCATATTCCCAGCTTCGGTAGGCTCAAATATGTACATGTAATCATTGACACTTGCTCTGGGGCCACGTATGCTCAAGCTCACACAGGTGAAAAGACTCGCCACGCAATAGCAACCCTCAAGGGAGCATTTTTAACATTAGGCTTCCCTTGGAAAATTAAAACAGATAATAATCCCTGCTACACCAGCGAGGCTTTTCAGCAATTCCTCACGAAACATAACATCAAGCATGTTACTGGCATACCATACAACCCACAAGGGCAAGCCATAATAGAAAGACAAAATAAAGAGTTAAAAATCCAGCCTACTAACGAAAAAGGGGGGGGAAGAGAGACCAAAGATTAACGCCTCAACAGCAACTATTACAGGCTCTCATAACCCTCAATTATTTTCATTTTGCCCCTGACGGTCTTTCTCCCATTTTCAAACATTGGGGCGGTCTCAAAGACATACCAACACCTCTCCCCTGGGTCCGGTGGAGAGATCCACTAACTGGGGCTTGGAAGGGCCCCGACCCACTCTTAACCCAAGGGAGAGGGTTTGCTTGTATTTTTCCAGAAGGTGAGAAAAATCCCGCGTGGATTCCTGCCCGTGACATCAAACCCTGAACCACCAGCGATGAGCCGTAGACCACCATCACCATCACCATCACCCCCGGTAGAGGAAATGGAGGACCTGACCATAGAGGACAGCCAGCCCCGGCGGCGGAGACGACCAAGACATCGATGGGCCCACAACATTACCTGGGGAGACATCAAGAATCTACAGGACCAAGCTGCACACATGGCACCAGAAGGCAATCCGTCAGCAGGGACATTATTCCTATTAATGTGTGCCATAATAACAGCGAACTCTCAGGCACGAGCGCAACATGTATGGGCGGCTATACCTTATCCAGGGGTGCTCATGCCTGTTAGCGCCGACAGCCTACAATTCCCTGCTGTCCAAGTGTCTGACTGTTCTGTAGGCTTACCCTGTGACGGAGCAGAACCGGTCTCGTCGCCATGGAACGGGACAGTATGGGCTGATACCAGTAGCCCTAACCTCCTTAAGTGGACTCTAGATAATAAGACTATTCCGGAACAAGGGTGGATATACCCAGCACCTCATGAAACCAGGGACTTTTACTGTAATAACCATTTCTGTAAAGAGGGGGTTATGCTGGGACTTAATGCAACCTTTCCCTTGGCCTTATCGAGCTGGACCAGGGTCTCCACCAGCCCCTCCACAGTACCCTTCTGCTCCTACCTTTTCCTCTCGGAGGCGTCGCCCCCCGTATTCCTCCCTTCCACGAGCAGAGGGTAGAATGCCTCCGTGCCTCCCAACCCGACACACAGACGGGCGCCCTGGGAATTTGGGGGAGACATTTAAGAAAGGGAATGACACCATTTGCATTAAGAAACCCCATACAAGGGTTGCGCTCCCAATTCGGGCGGTGGGATTTATGCGGGCCTAATGCATGTATTGACCAAAGAGCCTTCACCGGCCTAAAAGGGGCCCGCCTGTATAACGGCACCTGGAAAAAGCTGACAAAGTAGATGGAAGAACAGCGCTGTACTCAATCCCAAAGCCACTCATAGTTTTAATTACTGGCCCTGTGTGAGACCCCCCTTCTTCTTACAAAGCAATTATAGCACTTTTACTTGTACCCAGCAATCTTGTATACTATCTAATTGCTGGAATCCAAACCATGCCTACGCTCTAGCCATGCGCACCCCCTCGCTACTTTGGGTTCCAGTAGAAGTCAGCGACTGGGCCGGGCCGGCTGAACTAATAATCCATAAGAAATTCCAAAAAAATTATAAAAAGGGCTGTAGGACTAGTAATATTAATAATCTCTTCCATAATAGCCGCTATAGCAGGTATGGCCACAGGAATCACTTCCCTAGCCTAGGAGAGATTAACAGCGCAGAGTCTAAACTCCTTGTCAGAGGTCACGGCCCAAACCTTTGTTACACAAGCAACAATAAACCAACAGGTATGGGAAGCAT
>NW_023416360.1:833859-842794 GCF_014108235.1 Myotis myotis
GATCCACCAGCCAAAGCTGCACTGTCTTCAGTGGCCAAGACGGTTAGGAATCCATCCTATCTCAGACCATCGACAGCAAATGCTTCAGGTCTCCGAAAAAGCAAGCAGCCCAACTCCCCGTGACAAAAAACAGCACCCACTAATAAGGAAATGACCCTCATTGTCATTCCTCGGGCTGGAAAGAGCTCGTGGCACAGAAAAATTATGTGAGCATTAAAAAAGGCACACACACCAGCAGCATGTTTACACACTCATCTATTAATATCAATTCCGGGTGGAAGACAAGCCTGTAGAAAGCAGAAGTGCCTGAAATTACCAATCAAAAAGCAGCCCCGTCAAAATCTCTCTCCTCGTCTAAAAAGATACGCAAACATTTCAATAGCAGCTTCACAATGACCACATCTTTTCAGCCACAGCAGGTTGCCGCCTGGTCCCCGCAGGAAAATGACAAATGAATGCTGTTTAATATTTTGTTTGAACAGTTGTTTTTTTTCTTTCAGAACTATTTGCAATACGATAATGAGAAGAGCAGAGCTGCAGAGAGTAGCATTTTGTAAGGATGACTACCTTTCTAGGGCATATCATCTGATACACACTTTATTTATCCAGAGTGAATTCAGTGGTTAACATGATTAATTGAGCCCATTTTGGGTTACTCATACCAGCTCTTGCAAGGGAGGTGATTGCTATTTTTTTTTTCTTAGTGACTCATACAAAGACACCAGCAGTATTCTGGCAATAACAAAATGACATTCCTAAATTTAGCAGTTCATAAATCTTTTAAGATGCCAACCACATCGAGTTCTCCCCTCCTCCAGGCTCCTCTCCCAGAACTTGCTCATATGTGCAAAAGACCTAAATGTGCAGGGAGACAAGAAAGAGACTTCCTCAGGGCACAGCTCCCTGTTCCTTCCCTCACTACCTACCAGCACTCTGGTCGGAGCAATGTGTGTATTTCCCCAGTGATAGCTTTTATCATCCCATTAAGATGCTAACTCTGTCTGGTAAAAACATACACAGAATATGTGCATGTTCCCAAAAGAGTCCAGCTCAGTGAATTATTTCCAGGAGGCACTGTGGAAACAAGCACATTTTCTCCTGTCCTTTTATGTTACCTACTCTGTGACATGAAATATGCAGTGACTGCACAGCCTCAGGAAATGAAATTTTCTTTGCTTTTATCATTTTCTGTGGTTAACAGAAGGCACTTACCAAATGTATCTGCCCTGCTGATGTCCTTTTGCCCACTGTTCCGAGGCTCCAGGGCTGCCATTGCCACCCAGAACTTTTACCAACATATGACACACAGAGAGTGTGCAAACAAGGGGATGTAAGAGAGTTAGAGTTGGTGTACTGAGCATCCAAATGGCTATAAAAAGAGATTTTTGAGCAAAGAGACATACAGGTATTGTTTTTAAATAGCTAATTTTAATCCTTCCCTCTCAAACCTCTTCGCCATGTAGATCTACCCATCATTGAATGAAAGTGCACATTGGTTACTGTCTACTTGCAATGACTTTCTACAAGTACAGCTGATAATCTTTTTGCCTCTCCTCCATTTTTCTTCACAGACCCTGTTCAAAATACAACTCTTCACAGGTCAACTACAACAAAATTATCACTTAAGAGTAAATGCAATCAGCACATATGAGATGAGCACATCAAAAGGTCAAAATTAATAAGAAAATTCTTTATAAAAGCTGAGCTGTAGAAACACAAAGCTTTAAAGTAGGAAGGGTACATTTTGAGATTGTATGCCCTTGTTTTCAGGGATTCTCAGTTATTCTCTCTTTTTCTTTTGTCTGGTGTGCTTACTGTTTATATTACACAAAACAGAATGTTCTATATTTTGGAGCAGTTGAGCTGAACACACAATTCTTGACTTAGATTATCTGAGAAAATAAATTTCAAAAAAGCAGATAGAGTTTGACATATGAGGCCTGGTGACAACTTAGCTAAGTATCTCCATGAAAAGCATGTAAACTCCACTGAATCGACTGAATTCCTGTGCCTCTTCATCAGTTAGGCATTTGGAAAACTAGAACTACTATGACAATGAAGGCATCTTAGTCAAGTGTCTCTTCTGGCTTAGGGAAAAAATGTAATCAAATTTTCAATTGGGTTAAAGATAATGGTTATCAGTATAAAGCAATGAGGTCAGATTCTACTTCTACAAAGAATTAGATAATTTTCAGGCTCCCTTCTAAAGATCCACTAGGGATAAATAGAACTCCCAATTATTTTTAAAGATAGAATGTAAAGGACAAGTCCAAAATCTACATCTTTGAGATGATTATTTGCCGGTTTGATACTGAATTTATGTCAACAGTTCAACTAAAATTAGTGCCACTTCCCTCTACCCCCATTTTCTTGATCTTTAAACATGAAAAAAAGGCAAAGGTACCTTAACTTTTTCTTTGTTGTTCTTATATCTCTAGATGTACACATCTATCCTATTATTTGTGGCTTTTAGATATTGATGGATTATATAGAAGGTAGAAACCATGGATCAGGTTCCTAAACAATAATTGGCTCACTGACTTCCATCTCAAAGCAATGTACCAAATAATGTGTTGGATACTAGCAGTGCAGTGACTGCGTACTTTTTTTCTTCTTTCTGTTTATAGTCTATGGTGGTTTCTGCTGTGAAGTAGTAATTTGGCTTTTCATTAACCAGGAACAAACCTTCCTGCTTCCTTCCCTTTCATTCTCCCTGAGAGAGAAAGATTTTTGGCTAGATGGTCTCTTTGTTGATACAGGACTTTAAAGGGAGATTACATTTCTGTTTAAGAGATCTCTGTATAAAGATGGTAATCCATCAGCTAGGTCTGTGTGGGGCCACGGGGAGAAGCACTGACTCAGGTTTCAGGTGTTGATGGAAAGCTAATGTCACAAGAAGCACTGATATGACAAGCTGGTCTCCATTGATGAAATTGAGTTGTTTTCATAGCTAATTTTAGTAAACATGGGCAGCAGAAAAACTAAGCTGTCAGTTCAGTTCTAGCCTCTGTCCCCAGATATCACATTTGGCTCTAGAATTCTAGGAAAAGCAGATGCTCACTCTGCTCTGGATACAATGTCACTATTTACTGGTAGATTTGTAATTTATTTAGGCCACTCCAATCCCTTTAGCCTCAAAGCTTTCAGAATAACCAAGGAAATAGGCGGACATGGCTTGTCATGACCAAACTCATCAATAAATGGGGAGGCAAAACGCCTTCTACTTAGACAGATGTTGCAAAGCAAACGTGTGAAGCTAGTGTAACTTTGTTTTTTTCTTTATGACGACCATGATGAATACTCCTGTGCTGCAGAAATTCTAAACCTGCACAGTGCTAAATAAATAATAAATAAATAAATAAATAAGGACTTTGATCTGCTATAGTTATAACGTGCACCACAGAGTTTTCTTGCTCTTAAAAATGTTACAGCCGCCGAAACCGGTTTGGCTCAGTGGATAGAGCGTCGGCCTGCGGACTGAAAGGTCCCAGGTTCGATTCCGGTCAAGGGCATGTACCTGGGTTGCGGGCATATCCCCAGTGGGAGATGTGCAGAAGGCAGCTGATCGATGTTTCTCTCTCATCGATGTTTCTAACTCTCTATCTCTCTCCCTTTCTCTCTGTAAAAAATAAATAAAATATATAAAAAAAAAAATGTTACAGCCATTTCCATTAAAATGTGAAATCTGAGATAATTAAAAAGTAGCTGAAGGAGCTACTCAAACTCTAATCTCGTTCCTTTATAAGAAATAGTACCAACAACCTCTTATTAACCATAAATAAATAAAAAATTTAAAGCTCACAGTACTGACAAATTACTTTAGTTAACCTCATGCCAGTATCTGAAGTGAGAATTTAGTTCATTGCACATGCCTGCTTTGTGTGGTGAAAGGTAGACGTGAGAATTTAGTTCATTGCACATGCCTGCTTTGTGTGGTGAAAGGTAGACTACCTGATATGTTTAGGAAAGCAGGGGCAAGATAATGCTTCTTAAAAATAGACCCAGAAGAGACTTGAGAAACAATCTAGAGCAACATCTCATCTTTAAGAGAAGCAAAGTGGAACAGAGGGAAGTCAGTGATCTGCATGTATCATCTAACTGTAAAACAGTTATGTAACATCTATAGCTTAAATTTGAAAAGTTACAAGGTAAAATGGAATAATTCAATGTCCATAGAAGTTATTGGTAAGATAACCTTGCCTTCAAATTAAAATATTAAAGAAAAATGCTTTAGAGCTGAACAAAGCAGTCATCTCCTCGTTCAGAAAACCTGACCAGACCAGAGTTACCAATCACGTCTAGAAGTGGGAGCCACTCTTTGGTTCAGGGTTGGTCCAAAGGCATAGAAAAAGGAGAGGGCAGCTGTCAGCTGTGACCATCCATGTAATGCCCAGGAAATGAACATCTTGCCAGGAACACCTTTAAATTCTTAATTTGATCCCCTGATCAAATAACCATATGCTATAGACATGGATACAATGGGACCTCAAAGCCTGAACAGGGCATACTTTGCTAACTATTAATTTAGATGCTATTGTCGATGTTGATTCCCATAGCTGGTGTTCGACCCATTATTCAAGAAATAAGCTGTTCTCTTTTTAAAGTCCTATCTACACCTATTTTGTAACAATGAATGCCAAAATACAGCATTTTCAGGTGCATTGTTGAGAAAAGCTTTGTATGGTTGTCCACTTTACTTTTTTAGTGAAGATTGTATCATATTTATTATCTCAAATGCTGGAGTCATCCAATTTCTTAAGGTATATTCATTTTTGTTCTTGCTTTCTATCACATAAGCAAAGCCACTTATCGCAGAATAACTAATCTTCCTTTTTTCCCCACTCTGCATTCTTCATAAGACATATTTCTATTGGTAGTAATGTTTTCATGTTATTGTTATCTCCTGACTATAAAAACGAAATTACATGCCAATGGAACAAACTTTTCACTCTGCACATAAAAGTTAATGGCTTTTAGAACTCCATGAGTTTCAATCAGATAGTTTTGTAGCTAACATTAAGTTGGTTTCTTGGATGGTTGACTTAGAATGCCGGCTACCCAACAGGATGATGCCAATTCAAGTAGAAAACTGAAGTGATAATTACCATTCATCAATAGCTACCTATGAATAAACTATAATTACAGAAAAAGGTATGATCTTTCTCTATCCTAGATGTATACTGAATGGGAAATATAAAAATGTTATTGTTTCACAGTGGCTGTTAATTTTATGAGCTATATTAATGTTTGAAAATATTACAGAGATAAATATTAAAAAGAAAAGGGTGTTTTTTTAATTTTTAAAGAAACTAAATAAAACATTTACTATTAAAATGTTTTAAAGAATATAACTTTATATTTTATAGCTTCTGTCTGTTCTAAAGCTTTTATTTTATTTTTTTCAATGACTTTAATGATAATTATATCTGATCTCATCAAATAACTTTATGAGAATCACATAGTCAATTTCCATCATACTTCCCAAAGGATTTGTAAAACTTAGGCATCAGGTATTGTTGTTTCCACAGAAAACTGTTGAGCTGGTTTCTTTGTAACCCAAATGGCAAAAACAAAGATACTGTGCAATTACTAACCTGTTTTAGAAGACAGTAAAGGACAGGCACTCAGAGTTAATCAACAGAAATATGACTAGATAAATACCATTTTAAAGAAACAAACTTAGGCAAAGTGGTGACTTGGTCATTCTGACATTGGATTAGGTGCCTGGAGGGTATAGAGAAACTTTAATAGGGACTAATAAAATAAAAATAAAAATGTGATATGACCAATACATGTTTTGTGTTTGTTTAAAATCAGTCTCTTTAATGCATAACATAATTTTTTTTTAAAAAAGACTAAAATTTATAGGTGAGTTCTTTTGTTCTTGGATGGGTTGTTGGTACTTAACAAAAGAACAACCTCAGAAAATTATTTAATTTTTCAGTCAAATAAATTTTATTTTAGTATACATTTTATGTGTTGTTGAATAAGAAATGAGATTTAAATTAGTTGACAATAATTTTTTTAAAACCTGTTAAAAATAAAGCAAAAGTACTTCAAAAAATGGCATTAAAATTATTGTTACTTTTTTTTTACTATCAATCAGTGCTCTACAATACTATTATTTACTTATATTTTTTCTTTACAAACAAAAGCTTTACATGATTAAACCTAAAAGAGGTAGGTTTCTATTAAAATTTAGTATCAGGATGGATGAGGATAGGACCCAGGGATAAATTACCCGTGATGAAGAGAAGGGGAGGATGGGCAAGAATCCCAGCAAAAGGAGTCAATGGGCCAGTAGGCCATTTGGAGGATGACTATGTGAAAAGCAGTAGAGTAGATCACATAAAACATTCTATAGTCAGATGAGTCGCTAGTAAGTGGAAGTCAGATTGAGATGTGCACTAAGGTTCAAAACCATCTGAGAGAAAGAGGAAGAGGAAGAAAAAGGAAAAGAGAGGGAGAGAAGGAGGGGAAGAAATGGAGAGAGAAGGAAAAGAGAGAAAGAAACCAGAATGTCACAAAAGCTAAACCACTAGAAAATCTCATTGATCCATGATTCTCTGACTAAGTGAGGAAAAAAACAAATTGGGGGTTCAGGAGGTTGCCAACAGTTGCTATATGGAGCTGCTAGTACATTCATGATTTAGTGTAAATTATCTAGCCTAATTCTCAGACAGCCATGGGCCTTGATGTGTCTTCTTTAAGTAAAGAGCTTATATTTCCTGGTCTATCTGAACATCAGATATTCAACTGTGTCATCTGGATTCCCCCATTCTAGGTTAACAATACCTTCAGACTTTACAGTCAAAGGGAAGCTTCACTGAGAATGGCTAAAACAATGTTTTGGAAGGAATTGTAAACACAATACCATGGAGGTAAAACACAATGAGCTAGGGCTCCTTGGAGCAACAATTCATCACCGGCAATATAGCAAATATCCTAGAGAAGTGCTGGCAGGCAGTTGTTCCAGAGGAAGCTGCTGGTAGACTTGGGGCACATGAAGAGTAGGGGCAGTATGATTTGAAGGGCCAATTTCAGTGGTGTAGCAAACTATATGCAGACTCATATACATACACTGTATGTGTAGACTCATATATATACACTGTATGTGTAGACTGCATTCACGTGGTAGACAAAAGTAGGTTTACAGTTGTAAGTACATGACACAGAGTTTATTCTTCTATTACTATTTATTAATTATGGTATTATCTGCATATTAACCACTATAAACCTACTTTTGCGCACCTTTGTATAATCATAAACTGAAAATATATACATTTAAATTTGAGTATTAATTTTAACCCCTAGCCAAAATGGGATAACAAAATTCTCTCTATCATCTCCCTATTTAAATCACTTTTTCATCACCTTGGTTTTACATTACCCATGTAATTGCTTCAATAATCCATATAGCTCCAATTTATATTCTAATCATTACTATTTTGTTATCTCAGCTTTTATATATATATATAACTTTTAGTGTCTTTGCCATCACTTGTTCATGATCACATTTTCACTCATCAACTAAATATCTGTAGCATTAGCTACCATTATTCTTAGATTTCTACTGCACTAATATTCCAGAAAGTGTGTATTCTTCTGATGTCTCTGCAAATACCAGCTATGTATATCAAAGAAATGATTGCCCAGCTACATTTGAAAACTCTCCTGTGTTTTATTTAAAAGTAGTGACCCAGTGCACGGATTCATGCACATTGAAAGGAAATTAATTAGAAGGTGGCTGGCAGGGCGGGACTGGGCAAGATGAGCCTGATGTGCCTAGAGCCAACCTCCCACGGTCTCTCCCCTGCCGGCCGTACCTGGGGTGGTGCCATGGCTCTAAGGGTGTCTGCAGAACAAGCAGGGTCCCTCCAGCAGGCGGGGTCCCTTGGCCTGGTCTGTGGGGATCGGGCCAAAGCCGGCTCTCCCAACATCCCCCAAGGGATCGCAGAGTGCAAGAATGCACTCTGCAAAGTTGCTGTGGTACAGGGTGTGGAACACAAACATAAGTGTGCGGTAAACCAGATTCGGGGCCGACAGTGCCCCAGCAACAACATAACCCACGACAAAGGTGGAATCACGTGGCCCTGCAAGGCATCAGGCTCCCTCCTCTCTGGTTTCAGGGTGAGACACCTGCGAACCACCACTGCCCAGTCACTGCAGCTCTGCAGCTCCTGCGTTGAGCATCTACCCCCTGGTGGTCAGTGTGCATCATAGCAACTGGTCAGTTGAGCAGAGGGGCACTAGTATATATATCGACAATAGGGATGGATTTGCAGATCCTACTGCTGTCAACAACAACTATCTAATTGAGTACAATTCACAAAATGAAAAAATTCATTTGTACTGTGCAGTCATCATTAATTCTGTTTTTGCTCTTTGGCACTATAACACCTTCCATGCCTGCCACAAGATCAGGAGTCCTTAGGTTCCCCCCAACTTCTGACCAACTTGCTACGTATTTAGGAGTTCCCACAATTCCCTCAGGTTTGGATAGCACTGGAATGACTCACAGAACTCAGGAAAGTGCTATGGTTTTGATTACAGTTTTATTATGAAGGATACAAATCAGCACCAGCCAAAGAAAACACACATAAGGAGAGGCCTGGGGAAGCCCTGAGGGTCCTCTCCCATGGAATCAGGACATGTCACCTGCACAGCATCCTGATATGTTCGCCAAGCAAAGAGCTCCCCTGAGCCTCAGTTTCCAGAGATTATATTGGAGTTTTATTATGTAGGCACCATTGATTGAATCACTGACCACATGATTGAATTCAATCTCTAGCCTCTCTCTTCTTCCCAGTGGTTGGGATGATAGCAAAGCCCCAATCCTCTAGTCACAGGATTGGTCTTTCTGCCATGACCCCATCCTGAGTCAACTTGATAGCATAAACTAAGAATCCACCATAAATCATCTCATATGTAAAAA